>NC_046155.1:224060651-224245651 GCF_011064425.1 Rattus rattus | reverse complement strand
AGCAGAGTCACTGCCTAAGACTGTGGAGATTAGACTCAGGAGAGGAGCTGTCCAGAGCCAAACCAAGGTGAACTAGGCATCAGAAGGCAGATCGCAAGCGAGGAATGTGCGATTTGGAGTTTTTATGTCCCTCACTTCATTTGCTAGTGGTTCTTCCAACTTTTACCCACAACCTGTTGATTAGTACCTGGGCCCTCGGCGGATCTTTCTACTGGGCAAACATGTTGAAGAAACAGGAAAAGCTGAGCACTGGGCACTTAAGAAACAGCTCTATGGGTCAAAAGCTCTGGGAATCTTTAGATGCCCTGAGTCTCCATAAAGATATTTAGTCCATTATCAACCATGGTGGGCAACATGGCAGCAGGCAGGCAGTCATGGTGTTGGAGCAATAGCTGAGACCTTTCCTTTGGTTTTCAACCAGGAGACAAACTAGAATTGTCTCCCTCTCTGTGTCTCTCTCTGTGTCCAATCCACACATTAAAACTGCGAGGGTAAAAGCAGCATTAGAGAGAGAGAGAGGGAGGGGGAGAGGGGAGAGGAGGGGGAGAGAGAGAGAGAGAGAGAGAGAGAGAGAGAGAGAGAGAGAGAGAGAGAGAAAGGGTCTGTGTGTCTGTCTGTCTATCTATCTATCTCTACCTTCTGTCTATCCATCGCTCTCCTCTCTCTCTGTCTCTCACACACACACACACACACACAACACACATTCACACTCTCTCTCACATACACAGACATACACATTCTCTGTCTCTGTCTCTGTCTCTGTCTCTCTCTCTCTCTCTCTCTCTCACACACACACACACACACACACACACACACACACACGATTATAAGATGGATAGGCAAGAGATTGAGGCAAGAACCTAGAAGTAGGAACTGAAGCAGAGACCATGAAGGAATATCCCTTACTGGCTGGTTCTCCATTTCTCTCTCAGCTCGCTTTTAAAATACATCCCAAGACCACCTCACCTAGCCAGGGGTGGCCCTGCCCACAGTGGACTGGGTCTTTCGGAAATGCCTCCTGGTCAACCTGACGGAGGAAATTCCTCAACTTAGGCTCTCTTCCCCCCACGATTCTAGTTTGTGTCACGTTCACAAGAAAGTAAGCAGCATAAAATCTTAGTTATTATTTGGTCGAACATCTCCTACCAAGAGCCGATCATACACCAAGTAGTGGGTGAGCATTTCACTATCCTTTAGCCTACACCAACTCTTCCACTGGGTGGGATGTTCCTAAGCCAATCACAAACCGGAAATACAGACGTCATCTTTTTTCTTCTTCCCCTTCCTCAGACCCCACTTGGGTTCTGCGTGTTACAGATGTCAATTCTATCAGCTCCTCCCTTCGTTTCCATGCCCCTCCCCCGCCAATTCAAGCTTCATTCAGGTTCCCATCTCAGTAGTACAGTAATCTCTTCTAAGGGTGTGAGCCCTTGAGCTTATTCATGTGTATGTGAGCTCGTCTTCATGTGTGTGCAGGTACACATGTGCCGGTGTGCCTGTGGAGTTGACACTGGTGCTTAAGCTCTCTCACAGAATCTCGGATTCATTGATCCACCTAGACCAGAAGGTCAGCGAGTCCCAGGATCCTTCTGGGACTCCACATACCCAGTGCTTAGATTACAGGTGACAGCTTTGTGCTCGTGTGTCAAGCACTTTACAACCTGAGCGGCCCCCTTCATTTCTGCTTTGTTTTAAACACGTCTCTCCTGCTGTTTGTTTTCTCTGGGGCCTCCACAGAATAAAGCCCTGGAGCTCCATGGGTCTATGTGGTCCTCTTCTCTTCTCTTTCCCCCTTCATCTTTCTGCCCCCCAGTTCTACCTTAAACCCCAGCCCCCAGGAAACAGGCTGGAGTTTCTTGACCACAGAAACTGTTTCTGTCCTTGGCACTGCTGTTCCTTCTGTTGGGTCACCTTCCAATCCAAGCTCCTGGACAACCCTCACCTACAGTTAGGCTCACTGTTTAATAAATGCTTTCTTTCCATTAACCACGAGTCAGATGGGTACCCAAGCCCAGGAATGCCATACTGAATAACACTCCATCTTTTTTCTTTCCTCTAGAAGACGTGGCTCTGAGGCTGCGGAGGGAGAGATGAGACAGAGGTGAAAGATGTGGTAATGGAGCCTTTTACTAGTTGGCCACCTCAGAGGACGGGGAAATCAACCCTCAGGGATCTGAGCCAAGAGACTGTGGTGAACGCCTGACACCTATTTCTTCCGTTTTCTGTGCATGCGTATTTAAGATAAAGTTTAAAGGGGTTGGGGATTTAGCTCAGTGGTAGAGCACTTGCCTAGTAAGCGCAAGGCCCTGGGTTCGGTCCCCAGCTCCGAAAAAAAGAAAAAAAAAGATAAAGTTTAAATTCATGAATTATTCACAGTAAGAGATGAACAAGAATTAATAGTGGAACAATTACAACGATATGGTTCTAATTAATGTGGTGTGGATGTATTCCCTCTCTCAGAGCATCATCTCACTGCCAAGTGTGGTGGCATACACCTTTAATACGAGTTCTCAGGAGGCAGAGAGATGGCTGTGGATTCTAGGTCAGCCAGGGCTACGCGGTGAGACCACGTCTCAGGTAAAATAAATAGATGCATACTACTATTGCTGGAACTTTCTATTTCACGTTTCAGAGCTCGGGTAATAAAAATCGAGGAAGTGAAGCCAGTCCTCAGATAAGGAGCAACCGATGAGCAGAAAGCCACCAATGGCTCGGAAGTCACTCCCTGTTGTTTAAAAGACACATGGAAGTGCCATAAGTGCCCAGGGATGATAACAGACTGGGTTTGCTTTCACACAGCTACCGAGCAATACGAAACATGGTTAATTCAAACACTTTAAACGCCACTCCTCACTAGTATGTTTTTTTAAACCATACACATATGCACATACTAATATGCTTTTTAAATCATGTATGTATTGAATGAAAGCCTGGCTGCCAACCAAGACAAGCAGATGATGGGAACCCAAACTTTCCTTTGCTGTCCCAAGAGTGATCCAAGACATTCTGATCCTCCACACTGGGGCACCTCCTTTGGGTGTAAATTTCTCACAGCACCTGCTAGCATTTCTTCTAGGCTCTGTCCCACAGTTACCTAGCAACAGCCAGGTATACCTGACTCAGTACAAAAGGGGCTGCTTGCCCCCTCCTCACTCTTTTGCCCTTTGTCCCTTTTCTTCCCATTCTCCTCTACCCCCCTCTACACCTGATCAAAGCCTGCCTCTACTTTCTATTCCTCCTCCTTCTCTTCCTCCTCCTCCTCCTCCTTCTTCTCTCTCTCTCTCTCTCTCTCTCTGTCTCTGTCTCTGTCTCTCTGTCTCTGTCTCTCTCCTCTCTCTCTCTCTCTCTCTCTCTCTCTCTCTCTCTCTCTCTCTCTTTCTCTGTCTCTTCTACCCCCTTCCCTCCCATGCCCTAAATAAACCCTATTCTATACTATACTGTGTATGGATGGTCCCTCAGGGGAAAGGGATGCCTCAGCATGGATCCACAGAGGCACCCCCTTCCCCCACACCTCTACTAAACATATCCCTGGCTTTTTTTTTTTTTTTTTTCTTTTTTTTTCTTTTTTTCTTTTTTTTTATAAAACACAATAGCACCCATCTCACAATGTTGAATTTCCAGGAAAATCAGCTCAGCTGTGGCTCTGGCAGTCAGGATAGCACTGTACCTAGGATTGTATGCATGGAACTTGAGGAAAAGAACAGACCAGAACCTTGTAACTGCTGTCTAGGGCTGACCTCAGCTCAGCCAAGATACACAGTTATTCTCGCCTCTGCTTAGCTTCTAGATAGGGAAGTCTGTTTCTAAGAGCGTGTTAATGTCTGGCTTCAGCAACCATCTACTTTCTTCAAAAGCTTCTCTATATATTTTTTAAAGTACTAACTTGGTTAAAAAAAATAAACTTTCTGAAATATTTTAAATTTCGGAGTAACTTACAATCACTCCACTAAATGCCCAGTTTCTACCAACCAGTGAAAACAAATGGTTATTGGATAATGGAATTAATTTTCTCTTCAGCTTCTGTGGGAAAGCACATGATTTTAAGGGTTATCTCAGATCAGCCTAGTGACCCTAGCTGGCATGTTGTCCCATCAGACGCTCTAGGAAACTGAAAACTTGAATAGCCACTTCCTAGGCCGCCTGCCCCAGTTTGACAGCACCAGACTCATCTCCGTTCTTATTCTAAGTACAGGGATCCAACCTCGCTTTTCAAAAGCGTGTTAACAAAGCCTTGCAATTATAGTCGCCTTCTGACTCATTTGTGGATACCCGTGTAGAAACAACAGCTCCTCCCTCTGCTGAGAAATGCTCTACTAAGTGTGAGAGAGCCACAGGAAGTAAAACGCAGGTCTCAGCTGGTCTCGGTCAAAGAAGCCAAAAGAATTCCGTAGCGTGGTTCTTTAAGCAAAGCCACCAGATCGCTCCCCCCTAAAACAAACTCCCCCAAATCTTCTGTGGGGGGTGTTTCAACGCCTTATCAATGTTCCCGTATTTCCTGGCTCCTGAGTCATACTGTCAAGTTCAAGTGGAGAAGTGCCCATTCTGATGTGCTTGAGAAAGTGGCAACCAAACGGAAAAGAAGCACCTCCGTTCAATAAAACAATAAAACTTAAAAATAAAAGTCGCTCCAGGTAGCTTCCGTCAGTCTACATCAGTCATTTCTGAAGCACTTCTGATAAAGCCTTAGATTTTTCAAAGACTTAAAAAGCTTTTGGCTCTAGGAGTGAAACCCAAAGCCGGGTCCTGAAGGTACCTAGAGGCGCAGAGGGAACCACACCCCAATCCCACCTGCTGCTGGGCAGCATCCCTGCCCTGGGCCAGCGAGGTCCGCCACTCCAGCCAACCCCGCACCCGGGTCCCCGATGCCCAAAGAGTTAGAGAACCAAAGCACACTCCCGTGATGAAACGAACCGTGATCCGGCGGGGCGCTGATCCAGCGTCCGGACGCCGGGAGGACACCCAGTGCTCGCGTCCCGGAGGCTCTGTCCCTTCTGCTTCTTGATGGCCAGGGCTGCGCTTCTCAGCCGGGTCCGAGCTCTGCGCCACCCCGGCCGCATCTGGCGCTGCTGGCTCCGCCCCCACCGCGCTGAGCCTGCACAGCTGGGGGACCAGGCCCCGCCCCGGGGACGCCCTGGGCTGGGCGCGCAGTTTCTCGTCCTCACGGACGAGAGTCGCCACGGTGCGGGTGGCTGAGAACCTAGACACGAGCCTCCTTCCACTGCTGTGCGCCCCGAGATGCTGCGGGCGACGGTGTGGACCACCCGGGAAACTTCCTCTGTCTTCTTCCGTGCTCTGGGATGGACAGATGGGCGGAACGGGATTCGTCGGACTTTCCAAGGGAAAACCCCTCCGCATGAATGACATTTGCAGTCCGGAGCATTTCCGAGGCTAGGACGCTAGAAACGGTTTCTGAGCGTGGGTGTGGCTGCGCCTGCAGAGACCCGCGCGATGGTTGAACCGGAGGTTGTGGATCTTGAAGACACTGAGCCCCGCCTTCCACTAGTCCCTTCCCGCCTGCTGTCAGTGGGGCATCCACGGGTACTGCCACGACCTCGTCCTCGTAGCCTGACACCCTACTAGAGACTCAGAAACAGAAAGGGGGCTTTCGGGTGAGGGGATGGGAAGCCGCTGGACAAACATGGCGAAGGCTAGCCATCTGAAACAGAAAAATGATGTGTGCATTGATGCTAGGAAGTCACCCAAAGAGCTCCGGGTGCCTAAAGCCGGGAGAATTTGAGGAACGAGGTGGCACTGGATGGTAACACAAAGTTATCCATCTAACATGAACAGATGGCCGATGAAATAGGTCCACAAGTCTCCGGAGCAGAGCAACTTCAAGCAACCGAGGCAGAAACCCACTTTCTCGGAAAAGAAACTTGTCTCTCTGCACTCAATGTAGAGAGCCTGCTCCTCTACATAGGGCTGTACAGAAAGGAGGAGGAAAGTAGTTTTTACCACACAGATAAATGATGATAAATGATGTTGTGACAGTGAGCGGAGCTTGCCCCGGCTCAACAACCACAAATCCACTTGCACACCCCCACCCCAAGAAAATGCCTGACCAATCTTACTCACAGCTGTTGAAAGATCCTACAAGAAAAGAATCTTAACCGACCACGGAAGATCCTGAGAAGGCTGGGAGGTGAGTTTCGGAATTAAACAAAACCAAAGCGGTGGGAGACGGCTCAGAACTTGATGTTCTTGCGGAGGACCTGAGTGTGATACACAGCACCAACATGGTAGCTCACTAACTCCAGTTCCAGGCGATCCAATGCCTCTCCTGTGGGTGCCAGACGCACACATGATATGTACACGGTAGATGAAGGCAAAACATTCCCACACATAAAATAAAAAGAAAGGAATCCCTGAAAATGGAAACAAAACACTCCAGGAATGTGTCTGGAACCTTAGCTAAAAATGGAGAGAGGAGGCTGGTTTCTCAGTCAGAATGACTCCGTCCTGTTAATGTCGGATCTTGATAGAAGGGGAACCTAGAATAGAAAGTAAGGGGTGGCATCAATTCTGGGACGTGTGTGTGTGTGTGTGTGTGTGTGTGTGTGTGTGTGTGTGTATGTGTGTGGTGTGTGTATGTGTGTGTTTGTGCATGTATGTGTCTGTGTGTGTCTGTGTGTGTGCATGTGTGTGTGTGCATATGGGTGTGTGTGTACATATGTGTGTGTGTATAAATCTAAAAGTGTTCCAAAATGGTTTTTAAACTTGTGCTGGCATGTAAACACAGGCTTTAAGCATGGTAGACCAGTGTTTGACCACCTACTGCCAAACCCCTAGCACAGATCATTTGAAAAAGAGCCAAAACACAGATAATGGGTGCCATTGGCTCTGAGGGAAGAAGCAGCATCCATGATACTTTGATGGGGACCTTTGGGACCTGGAAGGTACAGATGTCAAAGACCCTGAAGCTAGAACACACTTGCCTTCCTGGAGGACAATCAGTGCAGGACGGATGCAGAGGGTAGGGTGGCAGGGGTCGGCTAAGGATGGAGAAGAGGGCATGGAGACCTTCACTGTCTCCATTTGGCTTCCACTGAGAAGCGATACAAAGAAGAACCTCTAGGAGAACTGAGACGACCTGACATGGCTTTTCCACCCTCCATGGTCCTGTTGAGGTTAGAGTAGAGACAAAGAGAACCACTTGGATATATTAGGGAACTGTGGCAGATTTTTATGTCAAAATTGGACTGGGTCACAGAGTGGCCAGATACTATTCTAGGTGCAACCACAAAAGTGGCTTTCGGGTGGGGTTACGTTTGAGTTGGTAGCTTTAGTAAAGCACATTGCCCTCCCCATGCAAGTTGGCCTTAAACCAACTCCTGAAGGCCTGACTTAAACAAAAAGGTTAAGGGTCAATTCCTTTGTCTGTCTGTCTGTCCCTGAAAGGAGACCTTGGACTTCTCTTGTAAGTGAAGACTCTTGGCTCTTCTGTTCCTCTGGCCTCCAGGATCAGCTTGGAGCTGCACGATGACTTCTGGGTTACCAGTCTGTTGGCCAAAGCTCTTGGGACTTCCCAGCCTCCGTCCATGCATGAGCCAATTCCTTACAACGCTCAGACACGCATATAAGGCAGTCCTCTGTTTCTTCTACTCGTTCTGCTTCTCTGGGAAATCCTGGGAAACAAGGAGCCATAGTGTGGGGCTGGAGAGATGGTTCAGTGGTTAAGACCACTGACTGCTCTTCCAGAGGTCCTGAGTTCAAATCCCAATACCACATGGTGTCTCATAGCCATCTGTAATAAGACCTGGTGCCCTCTTCTGGTATATATATATATATATAGTGTGTGTGTGTGTGTGTGTGTGTGTGTGTGTGTGTGTGTGTGTGTGTGTGTGTGTGTGTGTTTTTTGATGGCTTTGTTAATAGAACATCTGCCCTGAGAGCATGAGGACCTGTGTTTGGATCCAGAGGACACATAAAGGAAGCTTGGCACCATGGCTTGCTTCTGTGAACTCAGCACAGGAGTCAGCCTGCAGGTGGGAGGTGGAGACAGTTAGATTCACGGAGCTCACCAGCAAGCCAGCTTAGCCAACGGATGAGCCTTGTGTCAGAAAGACACACACACACACACACACACACACACACACACACACACACACACACAATGTAGAAGTGTAATAGAGGAAGATACTGTCTATGTGCATGCATGCACATATATGTGCATGTGCACTCACATTCACAAACCCATACAAAAAACATACAAAATTCACCCTCCAGCAGGCAATCACCCATCCCAACTTTCAGAGAAAGAGTCTCATGCATTGCAAGCTAACCTTAAAAACGTACCGCAAGAGTGACCCTGAACTTCTGACCTTTCTGGAGTAATTTCCTGCAGTGCTGGGATTTATAGGCACACACCATCACGCCAGGTTCTAGGCGGAGAGTCGAGCCTAGAGCTTCGTGTGTGCACAGGGCACTAGACCTTAGTAAGTTCCCTTTAAAGTAGACTTTAGCACAACAGACTCCATGATAGAAGTACCGTGAAGGCTGTAAAACTCTACACATAGACAGCGCCACGTACCAGAACTAAAACAAAGGTGCAGTCCATCAGAGTCCACGGTTCTGGGGAGTCCCTAAATGTACTAACTTTGCTTTTGTTTGGCCTTTGTAGTTCTGCTTCTGGCTGCTTTGATAACTGAAATATACCCACCTAGAACGTTGGAGACCTAAAAGCTCATCCTGAGAAAGGCTCAGATCCCAAACATCCTGTGTAGTCACCAGCCGGCTAACAAAGACGTTCTATTGGCACAGTTAAACCCATGTCTGAGAGGCCTTTGCTGGCGAACGCCCAACAACAGTGCGTGTCAGGCAAGCTCTGTACAAACTGAGCTACACCCGCAGCCTAAGAATTCTATTCTTGACACTTCCAGTTCCTCAAGATGTCAAGGATGGGTCTGAGACACTGAGGGTGTGTCTAACAGGCTCACAGGCCCATGGATGCTCGAGGGCAGAGGGTCCAACCATCTAACCTGCACAGGGCACCTCCAACAGCCTTTGGCTAAGGAGTAATTCTGCATTTCCACACCAGTCATCATGAACTTCCGTTTCTCTTCCATACTGGTTTTAGGACTCCTCGAAGACATTTTTTTTTTTTAAACTGCGATAAAATAGAACATTTATAGGCAACCGCTTTCAGTGGTACAGTTGAGTGGCAGGCATCAAGTGCACTGCATAGATGTGTAATCGTCAACGATTGTGCCTCTCCAGGACATTTTCAGCTTCTTGACTGAAACTCTCTACCCACTAAACACTAGCTCCTTCTTCTCTTTCCAAGCCTTTAGCAACCACCATCATAGCTTAACTGCTATCAGTGTGTCCTTTTGTGACTGACTTAGCGGAATGCCTTCAATGTTCACCTGTCCTGTAGCATACATCCAGATCTCATTCCTTTGAAGTCTGAATAGCAGCACATTGTATACTTACACCTGATTTTCTTTACAGTTTCATACTTTGGGTTGCTTTTACCCGTTAGCTAGTGTAAAGACTGTTGCAAAGGCCAGGGAGGGGTGATCAGTGGAAGAACACTTAACTGGAGTTGGAGGCCCTGGGTCCAAGCGCCTGGAAAAGGGAAGATGGTGAGGAGAAGGAAGAGGAAGAGGAGGAGGAGGAGGAGGAGGAGGAGGAGGAGGAGGAGGAGGATGTTAAGAACACAGATGCACACATATGTCTTTCATTTCCTGATTTAATATCTTTTTTGAAGCTATATTCAGAGGTAGACTCACTGGGTTTTAAGTAGCCTATCTTTGATCTCTCCCTATTTGAAACACTGCAGGGTAAATGATGCTATAAGAAGGGGGTGGGGGGAAGACCCGAATAACTGAAATAAGGCTATTGGAAGCAGCCTGTGTTCAGGGAATCCCTTACATACCTTGTTCTAAATCTGCCGTCTTACCATAGCAGCAGGTAACTGTTGTTGTAAAAATATAAAAAATAAAAAAGCATGGTTGTTTTTATCTTGATAGGTTCAGCACTGTGGTGTCCCAAGATATCTACTAGATATCTTAATTCTCAGTCAGCAAAGCGTCTCACGCTCTCTGCTCCATCCCATATCACACTGCCAAAGGCCTCTCTCTGAGCCTGGCAGCAATCTCTCTACCTATCTAGTTCCCAAGGCAGGTTTCCATGCCAGAAACACACATCCCAACTCCATGGTGGCCCAGACCAGATGCCCCACACTCCATTACACTTAAATCTACACACGAAAGAGCATACAATACAATAACCTTTGGCCCAACTGATAATTGCCCACCTAAACATCCAAAGCACAGTACCAGCCATCCCTTAAGAACATTAATAACAACCTGTAAAACACTGAGCAGAATCTTAACATCACCTGCCATATTGTCACCTGCCACGGCTTCTCTCCCTCCTGTCTCTTCCTCCTTTCCATTCCAGTCTCCTCCTCTTCCTTCAAACTTCTCTCCCGCCCATTCTTCCTTCTCCTCCAATGACAGGCCTCCTTCTATCTTGTACCTGCCTCACCTGTGACATCATCCCACAGGTAGCCACTGTAGTTGACAACATTCAAAACCTCAGTCGTCACCAGCATGAGTGCCCACTGCCCTGAGAAGCACACATGGGCTTCCTTTTATTGCACAAAGTTCTTTGACTCTCAGGTGGGATAGATCTCTACATCCTAGTAGCCATTTGGGTCCTTGTCTCATGATACTATATGGACCCATTTTCCAGAATCGTACATGAAAGATCTTCCTTTCGGAAGAGGAAATTGTGCTGCATGAGAAATGTGGTTCTTTGCCCAGCTGCTCTGCAAGTCGCTCATTTTCAGCTCCAAGTGTTGGGTGTGGACACTCGGCAGCCATGTTGTCCCATGACTCTTCCATGACTGCTTTTACAAATGTAAGGCGCGGTCATTGAGATCTCTTTGTCTCCATCCCTTGACTTGCCTGGTAAGATTTGAACAGACGGGGCTCGTGTCCTGATACTTACTGGCTTCACCAGAAGCTTAGCACAGTGCCCAGCGCCTTGGAGACTCAAAGTCTAATGTCGAAAGGTGTGTACTGAGCTACCGAAGTGGAGCTGACCTTGAGCTCTACGGCAGCCTTGTTGAGGGAGGCACTCAGAAGGATTCTCAGGAACCTCCGGCTAGCTCTCCCAAGAAAAGATTATTTCATTCTTGTTTTTGAGATTGTGTCGATTAAGCTGGCCTCAGACTCATGATCCTCCTATCTTACCCTCCCAATTGCTACATTTACAAGCATGCATTGCCATACCTGGGGTGGTTATTTTTAACTGTCTTTAACAGAACATAGATTGTTTTTAATGTTTATCCCCTTTAGCTTAGAAAATACAGAAAATTTAGTCCCTACCAAGAGCTCTTATACAAACACTTGCCAGCAGAGATTACGAGGGAGAAGACCCCTAGGTTTTTATGTTATCAGCATAGGTATCAAGTGCTTCCCCTCCCCAACACTCTGAAATGGGAGGCTACTCTGAATGATTGCTCTACCAGGGTCCCTAACACCTTAGTTCTCTGGGACTTGAGGAGTGGAACACTAGCAAAAGAGTAAAGACTAGGATTGAGCCCAGAGGATTTATGCCAACCAAATAAGAATAAATAGAATAAAATAAATCTGCCTGTACCCTCAAGGGACAGCCACTATTTCTCTCTGGTTGTCTGCACTGCATCTCGAATTTTTTCATGCTCCTCACCCCCTATTAGTCTTGCTAGGGGATTGTCACCCTTATTTTCTCTTTCCAAGTGTTTGATCACGTCTCTACAGTTTACATAGGCTCCATTTCATTAACTTTTACCCCACCTTTATTAATCTTTAATTCCTCCTATTTGTTTATTTGATATGTGCACACATGTGTCTGCATGTGGCTAAGGCATGTCAATAGGTTCCAGGACTGAACTGTAGATGTCAGACTTGATAACAAGCATAGTTGCCATCTGAGACACCCATGGGCCCTCATCTCTATTATTTATTGATACCCATTGGTTTGGTTTGGCTTGTTTATGATTTTCTAAAACATAATTGGTTATTTATTTGAGATCTCTCTCTCTCTCTCTCTCTCTCTCTCTCTCTCTCACACACACACACACACACACACACACACACACACACAACCATTTTGAGACAAGGTCTCACTGTGTAACCCTAATTGGCCTGGAACTTCTTATGTAGACCAGGCTGGCCTTGAACTCACAGAAATCTGCCTGTCTCTGCTCCTTATATGCTGTAACTAAAGCCATTACACCTCTTAAGGCCTAAATAAAATATTAAGGCCTATGTGAAATGTTAAGGACTAGGTACCCGTTACCTGGCTAGCCTGCCATTCTGTTTTGTTACTAATAGTATAAGGAAACTTGCTCATATGTTGTTTCTGCTGCTACTAGGAAACTCGGGCTCAAGTTCATTACATATTCTGTTATGTTCTGTGCCCTTGGAAACCAATCATGATAGAGATCAGTGGAACTGCTTTGTATAGTTACCCACAATAAGCTTGGACCAGAACCAACCATCCAGCAGCACTTCCTGCACCAGAGTATAAGCTTTATGGCGTTTGCTTTCATAAGCTGCCCCTGGGATGGGCCCCAACATAAGAGAGACACCTACATCAATATAAGAAACTATTTGGAGGGGTTGGGGATTTAGCTCAGTGGTAGAGCACTTGCCTAGCAAGTTCAAGGCCCTGGGTTCAGTCCCCAGCTCCGGAAAAAAAAGAAAAAAAAAAGTAAAGAAACTATTTGGAATAAGACTTCCATTCTGAGTAGGGGTTGAGTAAAGTTTAAGTTCCCAAGACCTCCCTGGGAACTGACATCCTACCTGGCAGAAAGAGACATGTATGTGAGTAACTGACATCCTGGCTGACAAGTGTCTTAGTTAGGTTTTATTGTTGTTGTTGTTGTTGTTGTTGCTGTTGCTGCTGCAACTCCTATAAGGAGAACATTTATGGGGCTGGTTTACAGGTTCAGAGGTTCAGTTCATTATCATCAAGGTGGGAGCATGGCAGCACCCAGGCAGGCATGGTGCAGCAGGAGCTGAGAGTTCTACACCTTCATCTGAAGGCTGCTAGGAGAATGCTGATTCCAGGCAGCTAAGAGGAGGGTCTTTAAGCCCACACCCACAATGGCACACTTCCTCCAACAAGGCGATGCCTACTCCAACTAGGCCACACCTCCTAATACTGCCCCTCTCTGGGCCAAGCACGTTCAAACCACCACAGCAAGTTAAGACATAAATGTTAGGCAAGGCAAGTACCCTGCCACAGTTGACTACCCCAACCAATGGGAGCAGGGTAAGTATAGAACAAAAAGACGCATTCCCAAGGAAATCCCCTATCTTTAAATCCTGATTGGTGGAATAACCTGGCACAGATGTTTGTGGATTTTAGGCTTAAAAGCCTTGTAGAATCTTAATTAGATATCACAGTCAACTCCAGAGTCTGACCTCTGGCCCTGATCGATCAGTCTTGGGGAGTGGCGTTTAATAAACCATGCCTATTTGACTGAGATCCGTGTCTGGGTGGTATGTGTGGTGGTAATTCCTAGACTCCAACCACACCTGGCCAGATCTGTTTTATGGACAATAAAGTGCTTAGTTTTAGAGTAGGTTCGGTGTTAGACAGAACATTTAGAAGCTACATTTAATAATTGGATTGTTAAATCCAATTGATCTGTGCTGTGACTTAGCTCTGAAACGTCTTCATTAGATTTTTTAGTTTGGAACCACCTGGCTAAACATGGGCTGAGGTATTGACTTCACTCTGTATTATGGTATCGGGACCAATCTGGTCTTTCGTGCTTTAAAGTATTTTATGAAACCAGGAACTCAAAAATGTGATACATGTTTGTATAATTATTTTAGCTTCTGGATGGATTTTTCCCTTGACTAATATTTAGTGACCTTTTTATATTTTCCAATTAGTCTTGGGTCAAAGTCTACTCCATTAGATATCAGAACAGCTACTTAGCTTGGTTTTGGCTTCCATTGGCTTGATAAATTGACGTCCATCCTTTGACTTTTGGTTTCCAGGAACCTTTGCCAATAAAGGCATGCTTCTTGAAAACAGTATTTGTTTGCTTGGTTTTTGTTTTCTGTTTTTTTCTTGTATGTTTGTGTAACCTAGCAAGTTAGCGAGTCTCCTTTAAGTGTATTGATTTTCTGAGTTACTGAGGAGAGATCTAATGCTATTCCTGTGTGTATGTCTTTGTAGACAAGTTAATATTTTCCTGTCAGATTGTTTTGTTTCCTTGCTTTATTAACCAGTATTATCATGATACTCAAACTAGATAAAGGTACCTTTTTTTTAAAAAAGAGAGTAAAGCATACACGGATTTCTCTAATGAATATAGATAGAAAAGTTCTCAATACAGTACTTATAAACCAAATTCAAGGACAGAATAAGTTGAGGAGCAGAGACAGGCAGATCCTTCTAGCCAGCCAACCTAGCTCAGATAGCAAGCGTTAGGTGCTGTGGGAGACCCTGTTTCAAGGGAAGACAGAATGATAGATGAGGACGTTCAACATCATCCTCTGGTCTCTGCATGTGCACACATGGTCATGAGCATCCGTGTATGAGCTCATATAACGTGTGGGCATGCACACACACACACACGCACATACACTCACACACACACACTCACTCACACACACTCACACATACACAGACATCTACACACTCACACACACAACACACACATCCACACACACACACACACACACACACACATACACACACACATCACACACACAAACACACACATACACACACATGCACACTCACATACACACTCACATGCACACACACACATACACACACATGCACACTTGTACACTCACATACACACACATACACACAAGCACTTACACACTCACATGCACACACATGTACACATACACACACACACACACACACACACACAGACACACACACACACACACATATTCAAAAGTCTAAAGGTAAGACCTGAAGCCTTTAAACTGCTTAAGGAAAACCCATCGAGATATAAACATAGGCAAAACCTTTCTGAGTCCATCTCTAGCAGCACAGGAAATAATCTCAGGATTGGACCCATCTCATAAAATGAAAAAGCAAAGTGAACGATCCACACGGACAGAAGAAGTACAGGATGTGGAAAGAGTTTGCCAATTGACACAGCAGACTGGGGTTCATATCTGAAACACATAGGAAGCTGCGAAAAATTAAATACTCCAAACTAAAGTATCCAATTAATAAATGGACTAATGAACTGTCTGCTCTTCCGGAGGACCAGAGGGTGACTCCCAGCACCTATGTGGTGGCTCTCATTTACCTGTAATTGCAGCTGCAAGCGTATCTGATGCCTCTTCTAGTCTCTGTGGGCACTGCACACATACACAGTACACAGACATACATGCGAGCAGAGCACCCATACTTATAAAGGCAAAATAAATAAATCTCAAAAAAATTAAAAATAAACTTTAGAAAAGCAATTTTGTTAGAAGTTTATTTATTTACCCACTCATGATTCACATTAAGTATAGGAAACGAACAGAAAAGCTGAAGAATGGAACGCAAGGGAGCTGCGGCCGAGATAGAAGTAACCGAGATGGAGACAACTCCACCCTTCTTGTCCTACCGCCATGGAAACGTTGTGATCACCCATGAAGCAGTTCCGGGAGCCAAAAAATCACTTCCGGAAAGACTGCCGCCCTAAGGACGAGACTCTGGAGGCCTTGGGCGACAAACTCAAACTGACAAAAGGATGCCTTGGGCTTTGGTTCTCCCAGAAAAGGACTGAAATGAAGCCGTGGTCTAAGCCCCAGGTCCGCAACCGCTGGGGAATGAAGAGTGACCACCAGGCAAAACCCCAAGGAATCCTCTCAAAATGAACCTGGACTCTCTGAATCCTTGGGAGCCTTGAAGAGTCTCACAGTCTCATCCGGGTACCGAAGCAGAGATGGTGTGTCACAGGATTTCTGACTCCCTGGCTTAGCTACCACACGCTCCTTTTGTTAATGTTTTTCAACTTCCTTACTGGGGTACAGGGCTGTTGGGTCTTATGCCTATCGCTGGTACATTAATAATAAAGCTTGCATTCATAGAAACCAAAAAAAGAAAGAAATGGAAGGAAGGGGGGTTGGGGATTTAGCTCAGCGGTAGAGCGCTTGCCTAGTGAGCGCAAGGCCCTGGGTTCGGTCCCCAGCTCTGGGGGTGGGGTGGGGGGGGGAGGAAGGAGGAAAGAAAGAAATGAACGGAAGCTGTAATATTTTGGTGTTGGCTAAATTTCACTCTTGTCTACAGTTCTGGAAACGATACCATTTTATTTTAAATTTAACAAAAACCTCGGTAAATGGAAACACTCTTTTGGTGTATTTGCATACTGTAAGAGATCTGAAGTGGATCGTGTTCTGGTTGCTCCAGCAAACGAAGGAAACAAAAGTTCTCCTTTGGACCCACAGCCAAACATGAGGTGGAGAAAGGGGCCAGCCTGGAGGTTGTCATCTCTCTTCAGGGCTCAAGGAAATCTGTGAGAGCCAGAAGAATCTAGAACACCAGGAAAGTGGAAATCAACTAAATAGGGCACCACGCATAGAGGCTCTCAAGAGACCGGAGCAGCAGATCTCAGAGCCTACGTGGGTCTAGGCGACATCTTTTTCTTATATAAGAGGGTTGTCGACTTGCTATTCTGGGGGGAGTCTCAACAGTGGGAGTGAGGGTATCTCTGACTGTCTTGCCTCTTCTTGGGACCCTTTGCCTTCTCCTGGGTTGCCTCACCCAGCCTTGGTGTCAGGAGTTTGTGTCTTGTCTTACTGTATCATACAGTGTTGAGTTCCTTTGATGCTTCTGGGAGACCTCCTCTTTTTCTGGGGGAAGGAGGATTTTTTTTTTTAAGATTTTTTTGTGAAAGAAAATGGGTTTTTTTAAATCCTCACCTGGAGACACATCACGGTTTATCTGCTCAGCAGCTCGTAGTAGACACTGATTTTTCAGTCGATAGGATCTTGCCGAAGCAGCTGTTGAAGCGTGATGAGAACGCTGCTGAACGCTCGTTTCTGGAAACCCCTTTTTTGCAACACTCCCGTCCCCTTCTGAACTGATCAAAGCAAACCAGGAAGGGTAGGACTGTGAGGGGAGATATGATCAAAGTGTGTTATGTGCATATCTAGAAACGTCATAATGAAACCCATTGCCGTGCACAATTAATCTATGCTTTAAAGTGAGCAGAAACATCTGGACAGACCATGATGAGTAAGCCAGGCCTTTTGCATAGAGCACAGCCCTCAGCCTCAGCACAAAAGTCCACATTCTTTTTTTTTTTTTTTTTTTTTTTGATGTTTGTTTTTCAAGACAAGGCTTCTCTACGTGGCCTTGGCCGTCCTGGAATTCACTGAATACAAGGCCCGTCTTGAAGATCAACCTGCCTCTGCCTCCCAAGTGCTGGAACCGGAGGAGTGGGCCGCCACTGTCCAGCAAAAGCCCATATTCCTACAGACAGATAAAGGATCCAGTAATAACTCTCTGTGAAGAGAAGTGAGATCTTCCTTAAGTGGATTTCGTGCGGCAGTTACTTGTTCTCTGCGAGCGCCGTTTTTATAAACAGGCGGAACATGTTTACGTTCATATCCTTTGTTCATTTTAGCTGAGTACCTGACTCTAATTTAGACAAGATGTACGTCTGCACCGGAAAGCCTTCTGTCGAGTTCGAGCACTGGTTTTCTTCTCTCGCTTCTCCTCGTCCCCCTGCCGAAGTTCTAGGAGTTCAGTTGTCCCACTTTCCCCTTTTACACACTCCTCAGGCCAAAAGATCCCCTTCTCTGCTGAGGGCTTCTAGCTCCTGTGAATTTGTGGAACCCAGCCTGGAAGTGTCTCCCCATGATCCCAAAGAAAATGCAAAAGCAGACTGTTGGCACCACAAAGTCCTAAACCGCTTCAAATGGGGAACTGACTAAAAGTGATACGGCAAAAACAGAGTGAAGGCTGGGGACATAAAGCAGTGGAGTGGAGCTCAGAATGCTTGCCAGGGTTTAATCTGGAGCATCCCCTAAGACTGGGTGGCATAATCCTTGGGAGCTAAAGGCAGGAAGATCAGGAGTTTAGGGTCATCCTTGACCAGTTCAAGGCCAACCTAGGCTGCAGGAGACTCCACCTTAAAAAAAAACCAAGCAAATACAAAAGGGAACAGATTGAAGTAGGTGCAGGGAACACCCAGATGTAAGGGGTGGGTTCTTCCAGTGACAAGACTTTAGGGACAGCCTAACATTCTTGCCCAGGAGAAGCTCACAGTCACTCTTCTGGGTCTGCCGCTCCTTCCCGTACTCAGATGGGAGGCTGAAGAGGACCCTGCGGTGGTGGCCTTGCACCATTGCGTCGTGTGTTGAAAGCTGGCAACAGCAGTGAATTACCTCAAACCCGAGTCCTCCGAGTCAGCGATGAGCAAAGGAGGATTAGGAAACAGGACATTGCCACACAATTCTGCATCCAAAGTCACAAACATTACAATGTCCCTCCTGTGCAAATCAGAGCCCGCACCTGACACCACCAAAGGTGTGGGTCCTGGCTCCAACTTGAACATGGTCCTGGTATAGGATCCCTTTGACTTGACAAGTGAGTAGGACCTTCTAAAGGGAAGCAAACACAGGGTTCCCTGTGGAGTTAATCTGTATCTCCTGTGAAGTTATTCAAGGATAATGCCACTTCAAGATGAACGCCATATAGATAACTCGTGACTTCAGGCTGTTTAATAACAGATCCAAAGCAATCCACACATTAAAACTACGAAGGTAAAAGAGAGAGAGAGAGAGAGAGAGAGAGAGAGAGAGAGAGAGAGAGAGAGAGAGCGCCAGATCGGTTTAATGTCATTTTGGTAGAGCCAAACTACAAAGCTTTATTCTGGGGGTAGAAAACTGTGCTTGGAGTTTGGCCTTTTGCCTGTTGTCCGTACTGAGTTTCTTTGTTCTGAACCCACCGGTTACACGTGTGAGTGAGAGCTCACGTAGAGACCCTGTGTTGTCAGAGTATGACACGTTCTCTTAAGCAACATTCGCCTGGAATCATATAAGTCCATGATTTCCCGATGAGCCAATCCAAAGCTGTCTTGAAACCATAATTTCAGAAAGGAGTTTAGTCTGATAAGATGACTCTACTGAGTAGCTATGCTCAAGTAAGTGTGGCTGAGCTGAGCTGCCCAGGTCCTCTGTGCAGCGACGCTCATTAGTATTGAGCACATACATCTCTGAACACAGGTCCAGGTTCCCTGCATTGGACCTCCTTACCCTGCTGTAGGCTAGGTGGCCGCTCAGCTCTCCTCCTGTGTTTTGTTTTGTTTTGTTTTGTTTTCCAGTACTGCCATCACTAGATCTTTGCTTAGAGTCAGGCTGTCACATACCTGTCAACTAGATGGAAATGATGGGGCCGTACACTTGATTTGAGCATACTGTCAACCTTGGCTTGTAACTGTCCTATCAGCGTGAAAACTCAGTTTTGTAGGTCCCTTAGACCCCTGCAAGCATCAACACTAATGAGAAACGTTGGCCTGTGCTACGTGGGAACATGTAGCCAAGTGGAAGAGAGATTGATTGGTCCCGAGACTAGGTTTCTAGCCTGCCATCAAAGGCCCAGCGGGGTCTGTCTGATCCTGATACTTCTTTAGGGGAGAAAGGACCTGGGAAGTCAGAGGCTGCTGACTTTGGGGCTCGTATGACTATTTCCTTCTCGAACTCTCAGGAGATCTGCACAGTACGGAGCCCATCAACAATCCATCCAGGGCAGAGGGACGCATAAAGCTGTGCCTTAACTGAAGATTTAAAGATGGTTACTGGTGGAGGGAGAGACAATGGTATAACCACTTCTAAATCAGCTGCATTGCTGTGAATGACCCTGGTGAACTTTTCTAGGTTGAGACAAAGGGTCTGGGGTAGGAGGAGGGACTCATTGGGACACGAGAGGGGATTAGCAGGAGGGGGAGGGGAAAAAGAGAGGGCAATGGGGTGAATGTAATCGAAACACGTTACATACATGTTCCACAGTGTCATAACGAAACCCCTCATTTTGCACAATAAACACATACTTTTGAAAACATTTAAAAAAAAAAAAACCCACGTACACACAAAAGAGTGAGCTCTGAAACCAGACTGCTCGAGTTGTCATCCACTTAATTTTTTGTTTTAAACAGGCAATGTATTATTGGTCTTGTGTTTCCTCCCCTAGGAGAGAACTTGATATTTGACGACTAGAAACGCAGGCATCTGGCAGCCCCAGCTCTGATCAGGCATCCACACTCTCCAGTTCTGACTCAGCCACAGAGAGCCACTTCATCTACAAGGACACCATCTCCAGGCAGCCAGTGCCCTGTGCCAGTCCAGCTTTTAAAGGGACTCTGCTGACCATTAAATGCTTCAGAACTTTTTGTCTAGTTGGCTGAAGAGCTGTCCTGTCTGCACCATGGCTTGGCTTCTTCCTAAGCCCGATCTCGCTTCTGACATTTCCACTCCTAGGTGATCCCTAGCAAGCAGCTGTCATTTTAGACTCCATCAGCACAAACTTATGGGGGACCCAGTCTTCAGTTCCAAGCATATTGTACCATGTTGACTTGGGGCATTTGGCCAGGTTAACTAGTGTGTGTGTGTGTGTGTGTGTGTGTGTGTGTGTGTGTGAATCCCCTAATCTGTAGTGAGAATGTTAGTTTGTTTTCCTATATACATCTTTCATTGCAAGATGTTTCTCTACTTCACAGAATACTAATAAATAGATCTACGAGGAAGGGAGCTGGCAGAATACTTTCGTGCAAAGAGGACACAAGGGTAGAGAAAAAAACATAGGCCCATCCTATGAGAAAGGACAATAAAACTATAAGGAAACTTGTCTGTCTCAATTATTTTTAAGTTTGAAAATATATTTAATAACTATTATATTACCATATAAAATACTAGTTAACGTACCACTTTCTGTTTTTGTTTTTTTTTAAATAACGATGAAGCAAAACATTTTTTTTTATTCCAAAAATCGTGTCTTTGGACGACTCTATTTCCGATGACTCTACAATACTGTCACCCATTGTGCTTGGTGGTAGGGGCTGAGCGTGCATGTCATGAGTCTTTTGTTACAGGACCTCATGTATTCCTTGTAACCTGGCTTTCAGTTCCTGGACGTGAGTCTTCATAACTGTGCACAGGATCTGGTTGTGGCACAGGTTTTGACCACATATGGAGTGTCCCCGGGAAGTGTAGCACAGCATCATGCTACCCTCCGAATAAGAGCGAGCTCTACTTTGTAGTCATCAGGAAGGGAAGAGCACGTGTGCTTGTGGCACGCAAATGTAAATCTGACTTTTGGGTTGGAAAGAAATGTTATAAGACAGGTCTGTTGGCCATCACACATTTGGCTGTTGCTACTGCTATGATGGGTCAAGATGCTTCTCAGCTGGAATATGTATGTAGGGGGGAGCTTTCAGAAGAGATTCTTTATCAAATCTGCTTCTAGGCAAGCCTAGTTTCATTGGTTAACATTGTCTCATTGGGAACGTCATATGGTCCCAATATAGGCTCTATGTGATAGCTAATCTTGGCTGTCAACTTGACCAACTCTTGAGTCAACTCAAAGACTAGAAAAGCACACTACAGGTGAGTCTCAGAGGATGCATGCAGAGAGGGTTAGATCATCACGGTTCGATCCATAGATGGATTTGAATTTTGAATTGACTATTGGGAAGTAGGTGGTTCAACTGTAGAGGTAAGGCCTAATTTGGAGTAAGTAGGCCATGGCAGGGGGAAAGGAATAGATAAAGGTATACCTTACTTACTTAATGGCAGTCACAAAGTCCAGGGACAGGGAACAGGGTAAGGTATACCCTGATATTCCCCTACCATGGCACATTCTAAGACATTTATTTTATGAGTACATGGTAGCTGTCTTCACACACACCAGAAGAGGGCATCGGATCCCACTACAGATGGTTGTAGCCACCATGTGGTTGCTGGAAATTGAACTCAGGACCTCTGGAAGAGCAGTCAGTGCTTTTAACCTCTGAGCCATCTCTCTAGCACCCCCAAAACACCTTCTAAATAGCCAGACATATGCTTGACATTTTAAGTCATACTGAAGGGAAAATGTACTCAGGGATGGTTTTGTTGTGGTCTTGACTCTCTGAGTTGAAATCCACTGACTTTTGAAATAAAGGGCATTGACTAGATTGAGCTGTTTGTCTCCCTGTGCTTGAATAACAAATTAACCCATTATCAGATTTCCCCTCCGGAACAGCTGAATTGCAGTTTCAGTAGCTGGCCCATGGATTACGGTGACCCAGGACGCTTTAAGAGGTTGACTAACACACAGAGCATGTGTGAATAACAGACCGAGAATGTCACAGATTTCCTTATGTCACTGTTAGTTGAGTCTGTTTGTCAAGGGCAATCATTTATATGACAATGGCCCTTTTGAGGGGAAAACATGGACTGTAATAGCAGCTGTCGGGTGAATGGTGTACACTCTTCAATGCCGGTACAAACAACAGAGTTCAAGAAAGTATAAAACCCAGATTGTTTTTCAACATAGTGACGTTAGGCTCCCTTGGTGAACAGAAAGGGTTTGGCAGAACTAGACATTAGCCTTAGCACTAGATTAGAACTTCTCTGTTGTCCCAGATTCGTTTTTAGCCATTCTGCCTGCAGCTCTGAGCCCTAGCCGGTGTTAACAGAACACCAAAGGGCAAAAATGAGGTGAAGTCAGGGATCTTGCTACTCCCTCTAGATAACACCAGGCTTCTGACGCTAGCTATAGCATCCCAGGCCTCTCCAGATTCTCCTGGCTGCAGTCTGCACAGGGAAAGCATCCTGCTATGGCTGGGGAGAGCATTGGTTTCCCGATGGCTACTACACTTCATCTGTGCACACTTAACTAGACTTTCATTAATGTCTCGCCTACACACACACACATCAGTGAATGGGATTTTTTATTTTAATTTTGAAGGGGTGAGTAGCTAGTTTAATGAATAGTAGCTTACCGATGCCAATTTCCTGTTTTGATATTGTATAGTTACATAAAATGCCAATCTGGTACAGACCAAGTTCCAGGTAAAGAAAGTCTTAGGTCCAGGAGTGGTGGTACAGGTCTCTAAAACCAAAACTCTAGAGACAGAGGCAGGTAGATCTCTGAGTTCAAAGTCAGCCTGGTCTACAGAGCAAGTTCCGGGACAGCCGATCATATTCAAACCACCACTCCGTATCTGCATCTTTTATCAAAATTATGTCAGCAGCATGAACAAGTGAAGAGTAGACAAATTGTTATAGGGAAACAAAGTCTCTAAGAGAATGTTGACAATTTCACAGGTCACTCTAATCAGAAGAATCGAGGAGAGATAGAGGGAAGAGAGGAAGGACAGAGAGAATAGAGAGACTTGCAAGGACTCTGGGCATCTCTGGGGAAGGGTATCACATATTTATAGAACCCATCCAGCATCCTTGTTCCATTCCTGTTCCCACCTGTGCTGATTCCCATTCTGGTCAACTTGACCTAAGTCAGGGTCATCTGGGAAAAGGGAACTTCAGTTGGGAAAATGCCTCCATCAGTTTGTCCTGAAGGAGCATCTTCCTGATGAATGCTTGATGTGAGAGGGTCTAGCCCACTGCATCGAGATAAAGTCAATCTTTTTGTCCATGAGTTCATTGTGGTTATGGTGTCTATCACCGCGATAGAAAGCAAACTAGGACATCTCTTGAGGCAAATTGCTACGTGGCCTGAAACCTGCACCTTGCTGCCCCTTTTCATAGCGTGGCGAGCAGGGGCTCTCCTTGTTTACGGGGCTAAACACCTTCCCTTGTTTTGTCTCCTAAGGCGGGAGATGCAACTCCACATTCACAGCTGTGCTGAAGGTGTCTCAGAGATCGCCACTGAGATGCAGCCAAGATCTTGATTTATTTCATAGAGAATAACTTCAGCACCAGTCAGGGTAAAGCAAAGTTGGAGTTTATTAGGGAAAGGAGACTGGGAGGGCCAAAGAGTTGGCTTAGCAGATATACAGTACACAGCATGCGCAAAATTTCCATGCACTAAATTAACGGTAGTGATAACAACGATAAATGATATAATGATGAAAAGGAGAGGAGTCCTGTGAGATGCTCAAGCATGTCCAGGCCCTTATCTTGTGAGCCTGATAATCTGAGTTTTAACCCCAGCATCCTGTAAAAAACTGGATGTGGTAGCACACATCTTTTTTTTTTTTTTTTTTTTAAGATTTATTTATTATATATAAGTATACTGTAGCTGTCTTCAGATGCACCAGAAGAGGGCATCAGATGGTTGTGAGCCACCATGTGGTTGCTGGGGTTTGAACTCAGGACCTCTGGAAGGGCAGTCAGTGCTCTTAACCACTGAGCCATCTCTCCAATCCCCAGTAGCACACATCTATAACCCCAACACTTCTGGGCTAGATGGAGGGGGAGACAGGGAGCAGGAACAAGAGAATTGTTCAGAGAATTGTTTAGGAGCCCTAGTCTGGATACAGAGCACAGAAGGACAAAGGAGAGATACATTGTCTCCTACAAGCTATTCTCCGAGCTCCATCCACACTGGAACTGTGAAGTTCTCCGCCCATATTCACACAAGATTGACAAACAGGACTAAGTTACAGAAGGAGAGGTGCCTCGGTGTACTTGCTGCTCACGTAGAGAATCTGGGTTTGGTTGTCAGCCCGGGCATCAGGCAGGTGACTGACAACTGTAATATCAATCAAGTCCAGTGGATTTGATGTTCTCTTCTGGACTTCATGGGCACCTGCGTGGCACGTAAAGAACTTGCATGTACTTGTCTGGCCTCTAACTCAAAGATCCCCCTACCTTTGCCTCTGGGCATATGAAGTGCATATACCGAAACTCAGGTGCACACACGCATTCAATAAAAATATTTTTATTTAATTTAAAAAAAAAGAAGAAGAAGAAAAGGAGCTGGGTGGTGGTGGCGCACAGCTTTAATCCCAGCACTCGAGAGGCAGGGGCAGGCGGATCTTTGAATTTGAGGCCTGGTTGGTCTACAGAGAGAGTTCCAGGACAGCCAGGGCTACATAGAGAAACCTTGTCCTGAAACATTAAAGGAAGGGAAGAAGGAGGGAAGGAGGGAAGGAGGGAAGGAAGGAAGGAAGGAAGGAAGGAAGGACAAAAAGGAAAGAAAAGGAACTGGGTTGGGGGTGCATGCCTTTAATCCCCACACTTAGGAGGTAAAGGCAGGGGAATCTCTGAGTTAGAGGCCAGCCATGTCTACATGCAAGTTCCAGGACAGCAGCAGCAGGACACAGAACAGAGAAAAACCTTGTCTCAAAATAAATAAATAAATAAATAAATAAATAAATAAATAAATAAATAAATAAAAAATAGACAAAAAGAAAGTGCACACTCAAAAAGATAAACTCAAAAGTGTTGGGGATGCATGCTGAAGTGTCTTCATGATGCCGTATATGTGGTTTTGTGGCTTTTGAAGTTTTCTTCAAAAGATATCATTTATTATTTTTTTTTTTTGGTGTGTGATGTGTGCATGTGCACGTGTTCCTGCGTGTGCTTCTGTGTGGATACACCACGCCACCAGCGCACGCTCACGGAGAAGCCAGACCTTCACATCGGGGGTCTTCTTCAGTTGCTTTCTCCCTTTACTTTTGAGACAGGGTCTCTCATCGAATCTGGAACTCGCTGACCAGACGAGGCCAGTTCCTCTCTCCACCTCTGCAGGCCTGCTTGCTGTGGTTTGCTGGGTTGCACTGAAACTTGACTCAGTTGAGAGACAAAGGCTGAACTCGAAGCCGTGAGGGGCTCTCTTCCACATCTCTGTCCCTTTAGTTCCCTTCCCTTTATCCTCTCTTAAGTTCATCCCTGCCCCTGAGTGGGGGGCCATGAAGACAGACATCCCAGTGACAGCAGGTCGAGCAGCACAGACATCCATGTTCCGCCGAAGCCATTTCTGAGGGAAGGGGCTCGGGTTTGCCTGGAGGAGCCAGATGACAGCCAGAATCCTGCTCTCTGGCCATCTTGCCATGTTTGCCTTGCGTATCTGAGCTTACACTATGCTTCCAAGACGCTTGTCATTGTGGTCACATTCCAACCATCAGAAGGAAAAAAAAAACCCTAAAGAATGGCAAATACGTCCCTTGAATGTCACGAAGTAACATTCCAGTGTTATTTGTCAACCCAAATGTAAACACGCAGGACCATTTAATTGGGAGGCAGACAGAGATTTATCTCATAACCCTGTATTAGACCATTCCGTAAACAACTCTTCTTGCAATCAAATATATTAAAATTAACCTACCCCTGCTCTGATTACAGTGTGAGATCATCCTATTCACAGCGACAATCCCATAATACCCTGCACAGTCTGCACACCTGCCTTCACCTGTCTAGTCTGGGGCCGTCTGGCCCTTGAATTTTTAGCTAAAAGTTGCACCATGCATATTTATTAAGTGGAATTGGTATGGGAGCCTTGAGTTTACAAAAGGGAAGAGAGAAGCAAGTCGGGTCTCTGCGGACATGGCATTCATTTAAAGTAGATTAAATGTGTTACCAGCGCCATTCATCACGGGGGTCCTAAGGTTTCAAGGCATCCATACGGAACGTTCAGCTGTTGTTGTAACACAAAGGGTGAGGTGCATTTGCATCAGAAAGGATAACTTGTAAGCAATGACTATTTTCAACTCCAACCAGGAAGTGGCAGCTCTTCAATTTTTAGCAGAAGTGTTAAAACTTATCTCTGTCAAACACTTGCTGGGACATTTACCGTGTCACTTGGGCTATTTAACGTTCTATTTTAAACTCACAGCTCTGCATGGAGATCGGAAGGGAAGGGAGAACAGTTTTAACTGCTGCTAATTTTCTTGTAGTAGCGGGGAGAAACGAAAATAGCTTGGTCGCAGGACTTCCTGTGTGTCGAGACATGACCATAGCTTTTCTATACACACCTTTCATTGATATTGGCCAGTTTCACAGGCTCTCCATTAAGCTTAGACAGGAAAATTTAACTACAGTGTCTGAAATAAATAGTAAGCCCCCAATTCAGAAGTTACTAGCAGTTGGGGTTGGAGAGATGAGTCAGTGGTTAGCAACACCGGCTGCTCTTCTGAAGGACCCAGGTTCGATTCCCAGTACCCAAACGGTATCTCTAACTCCCGTTTCAGGGAGTCCAATAGGCTCTTCTGGTCTCCTTCAGAGTCAGTATAAGGACGTTCAAGTGGTGCCCAGACACACATGCAGGCAAAACACCCATACACGTAAAATTAAAAGTAATGTTAAAAGAGAAATTATAGGCCTTGTAAAGGCACCTCCTCCTGAGAAATAGGGCTTCTTGTCGACCCCCTTATAAAATCGTATGCCTTAGATGGTCCTTCTAGCACGTCCTCTCTGACTTCACCACCCACAGTCCTTCTCAGCCGATCGTACAATAATCTTCTCCACGTGGTGTTCGTGTGATAGGAATTGGAACACTGACCTGAGCTCAGGAGCCCATCGCTCCAGCTGAATCTTAAACTAGAAAAGGGGGTTGTGGGGTTGGGGATTTAGCTCAGTGGTAGAGCGCTTGCCTAGCAAGCGCAAGGCCCTGGGTTCGGTCCCCAGCTCCGGGGAAAAAAAGAAAGAAAAAAAGAAAGAAAAGGGGGTTGATAGCCAGGTGTGGTGAGGTGCGACAGCTACTTAGATGCCCGCACCAGGAAGAGAATGAGCTGGAGGTTGGCGTGGGAACCTTGGTGAAGCTATATCCAAAGAGGAGGAGGAGGAGGAGCAGGAGGAGGAGGAGGAGGAGGAGGAGGAGGAGCAGAAGGAGGAGGAGGACCAGGAGGAGGGAGGAGGAGGAGGAGGAGGGGGAGATGGGAGGCAGAGATGGTTGAATCCCTGAATGCTTGTCAGCCAGCAGGTCTGCTATACACAGCCGAAAAACAGCCAAGACACCCTGCCCCAAACAAAGTACAAGTTGAGGACCGACCTCAGAGGCTGTCATCTGACCTCCGAATGGGCCCTGTGGCACACCCTCCTGTCTTTGCCCATGTACTCTCGAGTGCACACTGCTTACACACATAAAGCTACACATGCACGTGCAAATCGAAAAGCCAGGAGAAGTAGTTTGGTGCAAAGTGTCATCCGATATGAGGAAGGAAGGCTCCAATTTGGTCCTATTACTAGCTAGAACAGGTAATACATTCTTTAGGCCGGGCCTGGTGTTGTTCCTCTCACAGGAAGTGAGACCTGGACTTTTGACAGCTCTACTCTCCTGGTCTGATCACTTCCCTGAGATCCCCCTCTGAGGAGGACCACTTTGGGGATCGGCACCCAACTTCACTTGCCTTGCGAATGACTCTGTAAAGTAGGCATTGCTATTAACCCTGCTTCTCAGGATGGCTCCCTCCCACTTCTCAGCCCTGTGTCTCACTACCCTCATATCATGTTTTAAATATCCTGGCTGCAAATCAACCAATCTTTGCTCTTTAATCTAGAGATGGCCCCAACCGAAGAGGTGTGGCTTTGCCCCAAATTCACATCCCACTGGAGTCACAGGTGGTGACTAAATGCCAGGACTTCACTCCCACAAGGTAAAGTTAATCTCCTGCTAAGCCCGCTTTCTCACTAAGTTTGCCTAAGCCAAAGGTTCTCAGCCTGTGGGTCGAGACCCCTTTCCAAACTCTATCCCCTCAAAAAAATATTTATATTATGATTTGTAATGGTAGAAAAATTGCAATTATGAAGTAGCAGCAAAGATAATTATGACTGGGGTCGCCCAGAACATAAGGAACTATATAAAATGATTGCAGCATTAGGAAAGTTGAGAGCCACCAGCCCAAGCCTTTGCTTCCCTCTGCTCTAAGCTTTCCACAAGCCCTTTGTTCTGAAAGCTCGTGTCTCTATATTCACGGTCAGTCCTTGTCTCAAACTTTGCTGCTGGAAGGCTCGACCTAAGATAAGACAATAGGGCCACGAAGCAGTTCTAAACAGATGCCTCCGGAATGGGGGAGGAGGGTCTTGAAGTCTCCTTACTCACAGGTCAGACTGCAGTGGGTTCCTCATCCCTGGTGGTAAGGGCAGTGCTGGTGGGGGTTGTAGGGATGGGGGCTGCTGATGTCTGTGGTAAATTTGGTAGCAGAAGGACAGAGGTACGCAAGTCAGTGTGTAGTCTCACAGTTTAAGAATTATGGGGGAGACAGCAACCATGGACCGCAGATTGGGAGGCTACATCTTAAGGCCACCGATGCACCGGGGAGAGAAAAATTTGAGATTCTAATCTGCAAATTAAAGCCAGGAGTGAGAGTTAAAGGACCTCCAGAAGCTCTAGGAAGATGAGAGAGAGAGAGAGAGAGAGAGAGAGAGAGAGAGAGAGAGAGAGAGAGAGAGAAAGAAAGAGAGGAAGAAGGAGGAGGAGGAGGAGGAGGAGGAGAGAAAAGAAGAAGAAGAAGAAGAAGAAGAAGAAGAAGAGGAGGAGGAGGAGGAGGAGGAGGAGGAGGAGGAGGAAGAGGAGGAGGAAGGGAAGAGGAAGAGAGGAGGAAGAGGAAGAGGAGGAGGAGGAAAAGGAGGAGGAGGAAGAAGGAAGAAAAGAAAGAAAGAGAGAAGAAATGAAAGGTTCTCTATATCACAGCTACTATAGAACAATGCTAATGAGAGCTGGTGATCACAGTCTGAGTATGAAACACCTCGCAGAGAAACATATTGAATGATTAGCCCCACCTGCTATTGCTATTCTTGGGAGGTAGCGCTTGGCTGGAGGGAGGTCACTGTATGCCGGGGTGGGTTCCTCAGGTTATCCTCTCCCTCTCTGATTCCTTTTGCCGTTTGTTTTTTCAGTTATATATTGAAAGTGCCACTTGCATGTGTGTCTGCACACCGTGTGTGCACAGCGCCTGTAGAGGCCAGAAGAGGTGTCTGATCCCCTGAAGCGAGAATTACAGACGGTTGAGGGCCGCTGAGCAGTTTCTGAGAATAAAATCTCAAACGTCCAGAAGAGCAGCCAGTGTCCTTAACTGCCGAGCCATCCCTCCAGCAACTCCTGTTTGCTTTCTGTTGACCATAATGGGAGTCACTTTGACCCCTCCCCATCACTAAGATTGATGTGCATGAAACCAAGCTACACCATGGACAGTAACCTCATGTAAAAGTGTCTTTTAATCTCCTGTAGGTAATTGTCATCTCTGAGGCTTACTGTCCCCATGCAATCAAATCTAGGCCTGGAATGTTTTCAGCCTCTGAGACTTAATGCTGACTAAACTCACCCTTTCTAGTTCTTTCTGAGCTCTGGGTCACTGTTTCAGCTCAGTTCTTCTGACTCAAACTCCTCTCCAAGCTGACTGACTCAGTCTGGCTTCTCTCTCTGGGCTTCTCCTGAATTGCTCTGCTTGGCCTTGTACTAACTTTGGTGCTATGTCCTAATCTCCTGGCCCCTCATTCTCTCGCTTGTCCCGTCTTCGACTGTGTCTAGCTTATTCACTCTCTGCAAACGGACTCTGCAACCGTCCCGGGGAAACTGCCTCCTCTTCTTTCTTTCTCTTCCTTTGCACTACTACCTTAAGGAGCTTCCCTTTCCTGTCTTCACAAGAGAGAGAGTTGGGCGTATCCTCTTTTGTCACGACTTCCTCTGACTCGTGGTTTTGTCTGCCACTCAGTCAGACATTGCTTTCAAACATCCTTTCTACAAACCAACTTCACCTTCACTGTTTGGGATTAAAGGTGTGTGCGAAGGGCTGAGCCACACCACAACAAGAAAAAGGTTTTATTTCTGTTTTTGTTTTTCAGTTAAGGGCATGCTCTCGGGGTTCACAGTGTGATTGAATATCCTGCAGCAAAACTGTGAGTAAAAGAAAGGAAACCCCTCTTAAATTGTTTCTATTACACAGGAGAGACAATAATGAAAATGATTGCCCAGTGTGGTGGTACACGTCTTTAATCCCAGTACTCTGGAGGAGGAGGCAGATCTCTATGAGCTTGGGGGCAGCCTGGTCTACATAGTGAATTCCAGGATAGCCTGGGCTACACAGAGAGATTACCTCAAAAAGAAATAATTCCCCCAGGGAATGGGCAGAGAGACACCTCTTTGGTGACGTCGTTCTTCTATCAGTCAGGGGCGGAGCAGGTGGAAGTCCTTTGTTTATCCTAACTTGATGCCTGGTCTGGTGGCCGGAAACATTTTATGGCGAGGACTCACAGAAACCCAATCAAATCCAGGCAGCGCAATGCAAGAAGAGGGCGACAGACAAGCCCTGACGTGTTGCACAGTGCCACACAGTGCAGGCAGGGAAAGACACCCGCAGACCTACCCTCTGCCCCATGTCACAGGCACGCAGAGCCCTGCCTGCCACCACACAGTGGTGGGAGGAGGACGGCAGACCTGTTGACCCGGATGCCAGCCACAGACCTGCCCTCCAGTGCGCAGCATAGGCCGGCCATAGACATCCTCTTGCCGGAGGGTGCCAGCCAGGATCCCAACAGCTGCGCGCGTGGCTGGCCAGCCTGCATGCAGCGGGAACCGCCACAGCACGTGAGTGCGTGGTGGACAAACGGGAGAAGGGAAGCGGAACAGCTTGAGCATTGTGAAGAGAGATGGAACTGGAGACTCAGTAGAGAGGAGTAGTCTGTTGTGATTGGCCAGCTCCACCATCTGGGGCCATAGTGAGGTCCCAGCCTGAGTTGCCCATGAGGGTCGTGAATTGGTTCTTAGCTATGCAGTAGCAGGAATCAGTGTTGATGTCCATGGCTCATGTCTATTATGATCGATATTCTGGCTGTCCATCCAGTTTTAAACATATCCCCATCTATCTTACAGACGAATGAGACTCAGACTGCTTATTTTATTTGGTTTTGACAATTGCCGGGGAGGGGGCACCCTCTAATCTACTTTCCTGACTGCTAGAGTGTCTACTTCTCCAGCGCGGTACCCCAGAGACTTGCTATTTTCCTGGCCGTCTGATCACGGTCCATCTCTCACGGTGGCCTCCTCTCTCCTCTCCACCTATGATCCCCCAATCTGGTAACTGAAAACCTGCCTACTTCTAGTCCCTCCGGGAATTGGCTGTAGTCATTTTTATTCAACCAATAGTTTTAAGTCATGGAGCAAAGTTTGCAACTCGATCTTGCAACTGGGACACAGAACAGCAATACAATACACAGCAACGGACCAAACCTCAACATATTACGGTCGGGGTAGCTGTTGGGGCTCCCATGGATGTCCAAGGGCTGTGCAGAACTGTCTCTGCCCCTCACTGAACCACAGCACTCAGGAGAATGGGTCTTGAACCTTGCCTGGGCAACATGGTGGAACTAGTCCTGATGGTGAAGACACCAGTGAGCTAGCCCCTCACAGGCTGCACTGTGCTGACTGGGCTGTACACAATGGAGCTGGCTCTGGAGGCATGAGAGCGGGGAGGGGGTGGGGGGTGAGAGTCGGGGGGTGGGGGTGCAGGGTGAGGTGAGGGGGCTGGCCCGGCCTCCTGCTGTTTGGTGATGGCCACACTGGGTGGCCTAGTCACAGAAGTGCTGGAGAGCTCATCCCAGTGATGTGCAGGCCGACCAGCCCAGCTACCACCCAGGCCCAGATCCAGGGCTCTGAGTTGGCACATCCCAAAAATATATATCCTCTGCAAATGGTTGGGATGCATGAAAGGGCAGTTCGTGCTGACCTAAAGCTGCAGGATCACAATGACACAAGGCGGCAACAGGATAACTGGGAGCTCTGATGAGGATCCAGTATTGATGGTGCTGTTGAAGGCAGAGACCTCGAACTAGACTAATGACTCATTGCAACGAACATTTGCAAGTGAAGACGTGTGGACAGAGGGGGTGCACTGTGGGACACACTCTTCTTTGATGAGTTTTTTTAACGTTTTGTTTGTTTTAGGGGTGAAGCTGCAAGGGCAAAGGGTGGGTATGAGAAGATTTGGGGAGATGAGCAGAACTGGGGTGCATGATGCGAAACTCACAATCAATAAAAAGTTAAAATGAGGGACTAAACCACCAACCAGTGAGTACACACGAAGGGACCCATGACTCCAGTCACATATGTAGCAGAAGATGACATTGTCCAGCATCAATAGGAGGAAAAGCCTTTGGTCCTGTGAGGACTCGTTTCCCCAAATGCAGGGAGTGTCAAGATGTTGAGGTGGGAGTGGGTGGGTAAGAGTAGAAGCATCCTCATAGAAGCAGAGGCGGCGGGGGAGTTGAGAGAAAGGAGAAAGGGAATAACATTTGAAATGTAATTACATAAAATATCCAAGAAGAATTAAATTAAAAAAAAAATTGGTAACTTTGGAAAAGCAGCCAGTGCTCTTAAAAGAAAAAAAAGTTAAGAAAGGAGGAAACAATTAACACAGGCAAGACAGAGTATGCTTGGAAGTAAATCCAGAGAATTGTAAACCGTGGTGCTAGAGACAGGGCATACCAACTGTGCCTGCAAATTCACTCACTCACTCTTGTGGGTTCTCGTGAGCGGCAACTCGAAGACAATCTGCCATTATGCCAGATTTAATTGCCTCATACAATTCCCAGGAGAGGGTTCGAATGCACAGTGGCTAACCAGGGACACACACACACACACACACACACACACACACACACACACACACACCCCTGGGAAACTTAGCTAACTATGATCTTTGAACAATATAAAGGATTCCATGTGTCGAGACAATAAAGGGCTTGCTGGTTGGAGCATCAGTGCCATTGATGTTGAAGGTGTCTTTCCTCCCTAGGTCATGGGTGGTGATAAAGATGTTATTGCAGGACTAGGGTTCACACAAAGACATGTGCTGCATGGCATGTCCCTCCAAATTGAAACATTTCTCCAAGAGGAGAGAAGAGACTCTTGCCCGGGAGAACAACAAAAAAAAAAAAAAAAAGGAAGGTTCTTGAAGACCCCTACCTAACAGGATAAAAACAACCCTAAGCAGAAAGAGAGATGCTCTAAAACTATATGACAGAGCTATGGTAACAAGAACAGCATGGCTCTGGCGCAAAAACAGACATACGGAGCATCAGAATAGAAAGAAGGACCCAGAAATGAATGTACACGGCTGCAACCACCTAGTTTTTTGGAAAAAAAATATATATATCACACCATAAATACACACAAAATAAATACATCTTAATATATTTACATACAAACGCATATACATAGAACAAGGACATCCCGCTGAACAGCAATGCAAAAACTAGATAGCACGTGTGAAAGAATAAAACTCGATCCATACAGATGAGGCTGCACAAAAGTTAGTCAAAGAGGAAGACCAGGAAAAGTGCTTCAAAAGGATTAGATAAGGGTTTTCTACAAAGGATTTCAATAAGAGGGAAAATCATCCCAAGAACTGACAAACGGTGTTACATGACAGTCAAGATGTTTATGGAGAAAAAAAGCAACAGCAAATGCCGTGGAGGGAGAAAATGTGAAATGGAAACCCAAAAGGAACTATAGCATTTAAACAGAAAAAAAATTGTTTTGAACGGTAGAGATTGAGGCAGGTGAAGAGAGTGAAAGCGTGAAAGTGAAAGGCTGACAAATGCAACATGTTGGTGAAGTGTGTGTGGGTGTGTGTGTGGTGTGTGTGTGTGTGTGTGTGTGTGTGTGTGTGTGAGGGGGTGTGTGCCCCTTTATGTGTGTCAGTGTGTGTGTGTGTGTGTGTGTGTGTGTGTGTGTGTGTGTGTGTGTGTGTGTGTGTGTGTGTGTGTGTGTGTGTGTGTGTGTGTGTGTGTGTGTGTGTGTGTGTGTAGTGTGTGGAAAAAGTGATGTGTGTGTGTGTGTGTGTGTGTGTGTGTGTGTGTGTGTGTGTGTGTGTGTGTGTGTGTGTGTGTGTGTGTGTGTGTGTGTGTGTGTGTGTGTATGTGTGTGTGTGTGTGTGTGTGTGTAGCCAGTAATTCTAGAAAGGGCCCACAGAGAAACGAAAAGGAAGAGATCTTATGGAAGGCCAATGGGGGAATAGGGCAGGTAATGAAACCCATGAGATATGAAAGCACAATGAGGACTCATAGAGGAGGAAGGGGAACAGCAGGATTGGTGCGGCCAGATGAGAGAAGGCAGAAGGGGAGGGGCTGAGTAAGGATAAAGGGCAACGTACGAAAATGCCACACCAAAACCCACCCCTTGGTGATATAAAAATTCATACAATGTGTTACGTAAGAGGCATTTGCTGACAAACAACTGGCTTGGCTTCTGCTTACACACAATTAAATTTTACAATTAAAGTTCCTGTGGTGCTTTGAAAATGCTTGGCCCCGGGAGTGGCACTATTAGGTGGGTGTGGTCTTGTTGGCGGAAGTGCGTCACTGTCAGGGTGGGCTTTGAGGCCCTCCTCCTCACCGCCTGAAAGTCAGTCTTCCGGAACCCTTCGGAATAAGATGTAGGACTCTCAACTCCTTCTCCTGCTGCCATGCTCCTGCCATGACAATACAGGACTGAACCTCCGAACCTGTAAGCCAGTCCCAGTAAAATGCTGTCCTTTTCAAGAGTTGCCATGGTTATGGTGTCTCTTCACCGCAACGGAAACTCTAAGTCAGTCACCCTCCTCCTTTTGCAGTTAGATCTTAAAGAAATCCTTCAGTCCAGGCTCACAGGGAAATATTCTCCTGAATGAACAATCACAACGTGTAGCTTTGTGATATGCAGTGTGGTCAATCTGGACTTGACTTTTGAGTGTAGACTGAATTACAAGTCAAATCCCATGTTTTTTATTTATGTGTTTATTTATATATTTATGTATTGATTTGTTTTGTGCTACACAATTGTTCTTTCAACGCCTATAAAAATTGCTTTTCTGTCTCTCAGTGAGCCTTTCTCACAAATTAAGTATGCGTTTATGTGAGGCCCGTTTCATATTCTCATCCCTGAAATATAGAAACGCTATTACTTTCTTATATCGATTTTTATCTTCAGCAACCACCCTTAAATATTTTAAGCTGCATTAATGGGTTTAATATATTTAATTTATTTTTAGCGTTTTAAATGGTTGACCAAGCAAGCACAGAATCCTAATAAGAAAAGCCTTCCAGAACATCTCATCAAAGGCTCTTACAACTCCAACTTTAACTTAGGAAGTTATTGAGTTCATTTCTCTTAAATATTAGAATGTCACACACATCCTTATTCACGCCACTGTGTGAATTAGTGTTTCGGTATATTTAATAAAAGGTTTTTCTTATCCCACACTAGTGCTGGTACCGTAGGGTTGCATGGCGTGTGTGGGATGTTTTCATCTCAGTCAACAAAGCGTCTGACCCGCTGAGTTCCATCCCATCTCACAAGGCCGATGGCTACTCTCTGAGCCCAGCAACAATCTCTCTACTCCTCTAGTCCCCAAGGCAGGTTGCCACCATGCCAGACACACAAATCCCAATTCCATGCTGGCCCAGTGTGTCCAGCCACCACACACGCTCTTGAACTCAATTAGATCGCCACACGAAAGAACACACAACACAATGACCTCTGATCCAATTGATAAGATATAATTGCCCACCTAGATAAGACATAGTTTGCTCATCTAGACATACAAAGCCCTGTACACATCCACCCCTTAAGAATAGTCATAACAACCTATAGATGTGCAGAGAGGAATCTTAACATCCGCTGCCATGTTCTCTCTCGGCTGCCTCTCCTCCAGTGTCCTCCTCCCCTAAAACTTTTCTCCCGCCCATCCTTCCTTCTCGTCCAATGACAGGCCTTGTTCTATCCTGTACCCGCCTTCACCTCCATAATGACGTCATCCTACAAATAGCGTCTTCTAAGGAGTTGAATCCCAAAACATTTGTTAGAGTATGCTGTTCGTTTAACCATTTCAAACATCTTCAGCAACAACATGAATGGATTGTTCCCAAGCCTGAGGTGAGAGTGTGGAGCTGGCAGTGTGATTCCATCCACCGTCTTCATCTCTACTCACGCATCCTCCCTTCTATGTGGAACATTCAGCTGGTGCACCAACCCCGCATGGACTCACAGGTCCCATTTTAGGACAGAGATGATACCCTGGAGAAGGTCCTGGTTACCTCGAGTACACAATTTCTGATCATGAGACTCTATGCCACTAAGAAAGGGTGTCATTTCTCTGCCTGTCTTTCTGGGCTCACGAGAACAACGTCCTATCTCACTGAAGTTCCTAGGGTACAGTGATGCTCAACTATACCCATCGGCAGAGCATCCTTCCGAGAGAGGATCCAGGCCTGTAAGAGGGCTTGGGACTCGTGTTTCAAAACGGGCTGCACACGTCTGAAGCAACAAGAGAGCAGGGTGTGGCAGTTTTTTTTAAGAAAGTTGCTGCTGGTCAGGATCCAGTACTGCGAAGGTGGGTGAGACACCTGGAACACCGCCATTGCGCACCTCATTCTCAGGGCAGAGAGGGTGGAAGGCAAAACCGCAGACCCCTGCCCTTCTGAACACCGTGAGTAAAAAAATCAGACCAAATGCAAGGATCACCCTGGTGAATGAAGCCACACAAAAGCAAAGAAAGGACATGACAGAGTTGAGAATGTAGCCCAATCTGTAGAGTGCTTGCCCAGTATTGTTCAAAGCCCTGGATTTGATGCTTGGCACATCTTAAACAGCCCATTTTGGTACACCTCCCACCTAAGTACTTGGAACGAAGGGAAGTTCATAATTACCCTTATTTACATAGCCTGGGCTACATGAGACCTTGTCTCAAAACATTATTTAAAACACACACACACACACACACACACACACACACACAAACAACAACAGCAACAACAACAACAAAAAGGGAATTATAGTGCTTGAAGACCCCAAAGACAGGGCTCTGCCTGAAATATTTTTTTTCTTTTTCTTTTTCTTTTTTTTTTTTTCGGAGCTGGGGACCAAACCCAGGGCCTTGCGCTTGCTAGCCAAGCACTCTACCACTGAGCTAAATCCCCAACCCCTGAAATATTTTTACCTACCTAATAATGAATCACTTTTTCAACTTATTAAGCAGTTAGCTTGTGACTCTTAGTTGAGGCTGTCCACCCCACCCCTTCCCACCAGAATTTCTTTGTAAGTCACCCTTGAGGCAGACATCGATTCAGAACTCGAGAGTCTTGAAATTGCTTCGCCTAGAGACTTATGTAGGCTGAAGAAAAATGAAAAGTCCAGAGAATGGGCAGGGAAGGGCACCAGTGTGGTAGAGCCGTGGCCGCATATGCCAGTCCATTCCACCTCCAAATTCCTTTTTGACCTAAAGTTCCAATAAACAAATTAAAAACATTTAGTGCTTAGAAAAATTGAAAGCGTATCTTAGTCAGGGTTTGGATTCCTACACAAAACATCACGAACAAGAAGCAAGTTGGGGAGGAAAGGGTTTATTCAGCTCACACTTCCACATGGCTGTTAATCATCAAGAGAAGTTAGGACTGGAACTCACACAGGGTGGGAACCTGGGGGTAAGAGCTGATGCAGAGGCCATGGAGGGTGCTGCTTACTGGCTTGCTTCCCTTGGCTTGCTCAGCTTGCTTTCTTATACAACTCAGGACCACCAGCCCAGGGATGGCACCACCCACCATGGCCTGGGCTCTCCCCCTTGATCACTAGTTGAGAAAATACCTTATAGCTGGGTCTCATGGAGGCATTTCCTCAAGGAAAGCTCCTTTCTCGGTGATAAGTCTAGCTTGTTTTCACCTTGTATCAACTTGTATCAAGTTGACGCACAAAACCAGCCAGTACAAAGGGCTAGGGCACCGAGTTCGGAAGCAAACACGAAACTCCCTGTCCTCCTGGACCATGTATTCTAGTCAGGGAGATGAGCTACCGTTAAGCCACATTTAGGAGAAAGGGGGACTGATGGCAGCTTTCTATCCTTTAGCCTGAAATGGCCTCGCTTACCATCTCCCACCTCTTCTAGGGTCAGGCTGTCACCATGCTCCCGCTAATTCAGAGCTTCGGAGGAGGACACTTAGAGAGTCCTCTGACTCCAGAGCTTTTGATCTATGCCTGGAACGCTCTTCCAGAATTCCTGTCATTGTTGGCCTGTTTTTACCTGTTTAGACATGTTAAGTGGCACTTCCCAGAATGTTTCTCCTAATCCCCTCCCCCTCGATGCTTCTCACCCCTCCCCCATTCCTACGGCTCCTGTTTATCTCTTTGCTTAAAGTACAAGTGGTCAAATCCCACTCCACCTCCAAGCCCGACAGACAGACAGACAGACAGACAGACAGACAGACAGACAGACAGACAGACAGACACACCCGGAAACCAAAACTCATGAAGAAAGAGATTTGTATTTCATAATCCCACTGCCACTGAAATCCCATACTACTGTGTTGTCTAACTAAATATAAAACTCCGTGTAGTACGGCTGATGGTGAATCCACGGGTATTGCCGTGTACATCTATATTTTAGGAATAAGATGTGTATTGTGGGGGTTGGGGATTTAGCTCAGTGGTAGAGCACTTGCCTAGCAACTGCAAGGCCCTGAGTTCGGTCCCCAGCTCCGAAAAAAAAGAAAAAGAAAAAAAAAAAAAAGATGTGTATTGTGTCATTTAAGTGTTGGGTGCTGCTTGTTTGTTTGTTTGGTTTTATTTTTCGGTACAGAGTTTCTCCCTGTAGGCCTGGCTCTCCTGGAACTCAGAGAGCCACCTGCCTCTGCCTCTAAAATGCTGGGATTAAAGATGTATGCTGCCAGGGTTGGGTATTTAGCTCAGTGGTAGAACGCTTGCCTAGCAACCGCAAGGCCCTGGGTTCGGTCCCCAGCTCCGAAAAAAAAGAAAAAAAAAAAGATGTGTGCTGCCACCACCTGGCAAGATGCTTTATGACAAATGTTTAGACAGAAGAATAAATATTAGATGGAGTTGCACAAGTCTCTAGTCTCAGGAGTCAGGAGGATTGCTGTGAGCTCAGGGACAAAACTTCCGCCCCCCCTTACATCAAATAAACAAAAGTACCCCCAAACTCCTGTATTTTCAATTTGTCTGTCATCATCCATCCTCTCTGGCTGTGATTGCTCTTACCCCATTCTTAAGATTTTTTTTTTTTTTGAGAATACAATCTTCATCACGCTATTCGCATATCCTCACGGAGTACCATAAAAGAAGTACAATTATCTTTTTCTGAGTAGTTTGTACCATGTGAGAAAGTGCACAACCCCCAACATAAGGCAGAAATCAGCAGAAAAACACAAGATGAAGAGAAAGAGGTTTCTTGTCTCGAGCCATATCCGACTTCAAGGAATAGCCTATGAGTGACCTTAAAGAGGGGTTGTTTGCCCAAGGCCACAGAGCCTAGGTGGGTTGAGAAACTGGCGCCTGGAGCTCCTTAGGGAAGCCATTAATGAGACTACCAGTGCTGACACTGATCAACAAGCAGCTAGCGAGGGTCAAAAACAAAAAAACAAAAAAACAAAAAAAAAAAACAAAAACAAACAAAACAAAACAAAACAAAAAAACAAAAAAACACAACCTTTTCCCAGTACCCAAATCCTAAGAGACAAAACTTGGGCTAAGGCGGAACCATGCCACCATGTTAACTTCTAGGTACAAGAGTTAGTTTTCCTCGTTGCTCATACTGTTGTGTTGCGGCAGTATGAGATTCAATGACAGTGGGATTATGAAACCCACGTAGGTTTCTCCTTCTTTGTAGCCCGGAGCCGTGGGATGAAGCTTCGAGGTCTTTGGACATTGTCCTATATAAGCCAGGCAAAACCCCTCAAAAACAATCTAAAACAAACTCTTTGGACTACATGTCCCAGAATGCAACGCGAGGGTTAGAACGTGATCACCCAAGAGCCACTAAGCGGACCGTCATGCAACGCTCTTCGAAGTAGGCGGGCTCCGTGAGGAGACGGCTCACTGTTTCCTAGGCAACCCCAATCCTGCGACAGACTGTATTTCCGCTTCCTCCTAGGAAAGGAAAGTACTCCTGCGTCTGTCTCCGTGTCGTCTTTCTCCTGCGCCAGCACGAATAGAGCTTTTGTGCGGCGGCGGCGGCGGCGTCTCTCTGATTTGAACGCCGAACAGCGGTAGCTTCTCATCTGTGGCCTGACCTCGAAGCCTAAGAACAGAGCGGCGAGATGACGGACCGGTACACCATCCACAGCCAGCTGGAGCATCTGCAGTCCAAGTACATCGGCACGGGCCACGCCGACACCACCAAGTGGGAATGGCTTGTGAACCAGCATCGGGATTCCTACTGCTCCTACATGGGTCACTTCGACCTCCTCAACTACTTCGCCATTGCTGAGAATGAGAGCAAAGCGCGCGTGCGTTTCAACCTGATGGAGAAAATGCTGCAGCCCAGCGGGCCGCCGGCGGACAAGCCGGAGGAGAACTGAGGCGAGCGCTTCCCAGCCTTCCCCATCTGCCATCTGTGGACCGATCCTCCTGACTCTTGCTTCTCGACCATTCTCCGTTGGGTGTCTCGCCTGACCTGCTTACCTGTGGACGGTTCCGAACAAGTCATCGAGAGACTGTCGGGTCTCCTGGGAGCTGTGCGGAAGGAGTGATCCCAGAATCGGCAAGCGAGGGAGAAGACTGCCCGGGAGTGATGACGCATTCCGAGTCAGCTTTTCGATAGTTGATATCGTTCTTGCCTTTTTTTTTTTTTAAATATATATACATACATAAAGTTAGGATTTGTTATATCTTTTGGTTTGAATTGCTGTGTTCTTTGGGAGGTATTTGGAGAGAGTTCTGTGGATCAAGATTTCGTGAGAGTATGACTAGAAAACGGGGGCGGAAGCACAGGGCAAGCGTTTATGGACAAGTACTTAAGTTGTCACACACACTTTTATGATCTTCCCTCACCTCGATTTTCTTCATGCCTACAGTGTGTCTGGTACCAAAGAAACCTTCAAGCATGGAGTTTTTCCACATTCCTTCCCACCCATTTCTAGTCTTTGCTGTCATTTACCTCACTTCCCTTTATGCTGCAGCCCCCTCCCCCCTTTCTTGGTAATTAGTTTGTGTGTCTTCAGAAATAACAAACTGGCAAACAATGGTGTCGTGTCCCGACCCTGCTCCGCCTCTCCTCCCCATTCAGTTTTCACCAGAGCATTTTCCAAAGGTTTGAGGGCATACATTATGCCGGCCAGTTTGGAGGCAGATAAGCTAAACTAGTCAAGAGTTAGAAGATGGAGGGGGATGGGGCAGCTTGAGGAGTTTACAATTTCAAATCTCACGATTACGCTACATGACTGAGATGGTGACATTTGAGGACAGATTTCAAGGAATCAAGAGAAATAGCCACGCAGAGCATGGGAAGGTGTTTTCCATCTAACAAGGCCTGCCCTGCAGTGGGCCCAAGAGCAGCAGTGTGTTTGACTTACTGAAGGAAAATCATAAAAGCAACCAGTGTGAGTAACCAGTGTGGTGGTGGACACCTTTAATCCCAGCACCCAAGAGGCTAGGGGATCTCTTAAGTTAGGATCAGGACAAAAAAAGTTACAAGGGTGTAGTGGTGTACACTTTTAGTCCTGGTGCTCCAGACACAAAGGCAGGTGGACCTCAGGTTTAAGGCCAGCCTGGTCTACAGATCTAGTTTCAGGGCCGTCAGGGCTACACAGAGAAACCTTGTCTTGAACCCTATCCCCAACCCCTCCACACAAAAGCAGTATGTTGGGAAGGGATGAGCAATAGAAGAAACACCAGGACAAGAAGAGGAGGTGGAAGCTGGTTAATGGCTTGGAAAGTTTTTGTGTGGATTATAGCTATTGGCATTCAGCAGCAGAAGAAACTAAATATTGTTCTTTACGTCATTATTTAAAAATAACAGAAGCTGAGATTGGTGGCACAAGCCTTTAATCCCAGTAGGGAGGCAGGCAGGCAGGCAGATCCCATGAGTTCAAGGCTAGCCCTTGTTGACATAGTTCAGGACCACCAGGGCTGTTAGACCCTGTTTCAAACAAACCAAAGTAACAGTAAAGGAATTGAGAGCTGGCTCTGGAGGTAAGAGTTCTTGCTGTGCAAATCCAGGAACCCGAGTTCAGATTTCTATTACCAGTGCAAAAACCCAGGTATAGCTCTGGGCATCTAACCCCAGTACCGTGGAGAGGACAGCTGGGCTTTCTGGCTGCCTGCTTAGCTCCAGGTTCAGATAGAGACCGTGTCTCAAGACAATAAGGAGAGGATGGACTGAAGAGATGGCTACATGGGTAAGAGCTAGCTGACAGTTCCTCCATGGGACCCTGGCTTCGACACCTACATGTTGGCTCACATTTCTGGCCTTCTGTGGACACCAGACAAAAGTGCTGTACATACATGCTGGAAAACATTCGTGTATACATAAAATAAGATCTTTAAAAAGAAAAAGAAAGAAGTGAGGAAACTTTGCAATAGATGGAAACCATTACAGGAAAGCACAACCAATTGCAGAGCTGTGGGGCCCAATCCCAACCCATATGCCTACCCCCTCCCCTAAGGCTCAGGATGTTTCTGAAGAGGGAGCAGAGAGACTGTTAAGACCTGGAGGATCAGGGAGCGTGCCGTGAAAGTGTCTGCTGGGAATGTCTGCAGCTAAACCCATAAAGTCTCACCAACATGGCAGCCTGAATGAGCTGAACAAGAATAAGCATCCTGAAGTGGACAGGGACCTGCTGACCTCAGGAGGTCTCAACTCTCTCTACTCAACTGCAGGCAACTAAGGGATACTGAGGGAGAGGTAGCTTTTCCCAGGAAAGACCACGCCACTGGGTTATCCAATACCAATGGTGAGCTCTGAAATCTTCACAGACGTAACATTCCAGACCAAGCATGTTATAGTCATGTACTTAGGGCACACACCCATATGTAACAATAGTAGAAATGCGGCCATGGATGTGAAAGAGAGCAAGAAGGAGTTTGTGGGAGGACTGGAGGGAGGGAAAGGGGGGGAAATGCTATGTTATAATCTCAAAAAAAAAAAAAAAAAAAAAGTGAAACAAAGAAGTTAAGAGAATAATGGCGGAGTGAAAGAAAGGACGGACATTTTCCTCGGGCTTCTGGTGTGCATGGGTGCACACACCTGGACCACACCACTGTACAAATAATGAAACACTATATGACACATTTTAATGAAAAATAACTTTCAAAAACAGAGTTTACTGAGAAGAATGGCTTTTAAAATACACAGTTACATAGGCCTTCAGTATCTCTCTTTAACATAAATTAGCTGGATTCTCAAACTGACTTCGACCTTTGACCTGTCAGGGTAGGAGGTTTAGTTAAACTGCTTTTAAAGATACATGCTTTAGGGCTAGAGAGATGGCTCAGTGGTTAAGATTCGTGAGTATTCTTCCAGAGGTCCTGAGTTCAATTCCCAGCAGCCACATGGTGGCTCACAACCATCTGTAATAGGATCTGATGCCCTCTTCTGGTGTGTCTGAAGACAGCTACAGTGTACTCATATAAATATAATAAATCTTTAAGAAAAAATAGATACTTTAAGTGTGTGTGTGTGTGTGTGTGTGTGTGTGTGTGTGTGTGTGTGTGTGTGTGTGAATATTCAGGACCTTGGGCAAGTTGGGCAAATGTGCTAACCACTGGGCAACATCTTCCCCCTCCAAATGCTTTATGTTTTTAAAAAACCAACCTACATTTATTCACTTACTTGTGTGTGTGCATTGCTTCTCTGTAGAGATCAGATGTCTCCTTCCACCATATGAACCCAGAGACAGAACTTGTCACCAGAACCAGTGGTAACATCTTTACCCACTGAACCATCTTTGGGCCCCCCCAAATTCTTTTTTTTTTTTGATTTGTGGTTTGGGAAAGATGTCTAGCTTTTTCAAATAGTTGCCCATATCCCTTTTAAAAAACGATTTGTTTTTATTTTATGTGCATTGGTGTTTTGCCTGCATGTGTGCATATGTGAGGGTGTTGGATTCCCTGGAACCAGAGTTATACACAGTTGTGAGCTGCCACGTGGATGCTGGGAACTGAACCTGGGTCCTCTGGATAAGCAGCCAGAGCTCTTAACCATCGAGCGGTTTCTCCAACTCTTCTCTATATTCCGCATTCATACTTCAGGATAACCCCAGCAATTATAAATCTAAATGCCAATCACAATACGGAATGTAAAACTAAATCAATGAATTTGATGCCCTTGGCACTTTAAAATTCATTCAGCTGTTTTGAACTATGAAATTTACTTGGGCAGTATGAGCTCACTGATACTGAGCTTCAAAAGGGTTTCAAATAATGACACATTTACATGCATCAAAATACCACAGTCATTGGTGTGCCTCATCAGGAAAGCATTTTAGTACCGAGAAGCGGCAAAACTTGATGCTCTTTCGTTTCAGCCTTTGCTTTAAACGCTCGAAATCTCACCAATAGTAAATACGTAATTTTCCCTGCAGCACCAAACCCATTCGATTCATTCTCAAGAACAAATGTGCCAGATGCCCAAGTCTGAAAGTTTCACAGTAAAACTAGAGTTGTTTCCTAGGAAAAATGGAGTCTTGCTCCCAGCACAGGGGTTTCCCTTGACAAAACCAGCATCCCTTGAAGACAGCACGGGGGCTTTATACACCCTATCAATATCATGATATGGCAGGTCTTCAAGGGCAAAAATGTCACAAAGTTAGCGATCTTACTGCTCTATCAAGGACCCCCGCCCCATCCCGCCCCCAAATGCTGTACGTAGTAGATAAAATAGTTCCGACTCTTTCTACTGAGCAGCTGAGGCAGAGCATACCCATTACCGGTGTAAACTCGATGATCTTGACTCACACCAATCCCTTTTATTGGTGTTGCTTTTGTGTAGTCTGTGCAAATATTAACTATGAATGAACTTGGGTTTTTATTAGGGGAAGGATCTGACTTTACAGATTCCCCGATATGCCTTTCACAGCAATCTCACTGAGTTTCCCAGAGTGACTGATGGTAGGTTAAATAACAGATAACTTTAGTATCCGACAGACGTTTTCTCAGAAAAGAGCGAAACGAGCCGTCACTTCGAGAAAGCTGCTAAATTGCTACCTCGGAGGGCCCCTGCGGATGTCGCATTTGAAAGTAGACAGGCAAAGTGAAAGGGAACAGACTGTACGTGTTCGTGCAATTAACGTGTCACCTCAGAGAGGAAAAGTTAGTCGGGGAATCACTGTTTCAGAAAACTTGATACAGAATGCAAAGTGATGTTCAAGTGAACTCTTGTTGGAGGCTGCGGCGAGGAAGACTGAGAGAGGTGACAGCTTGCCCTGGAAAGAGGAAAGGCCTGAATCTACAGAGTGGAGTAACGTGTGCTAAACCAGAGGCTTCCAACCTGTGGGTTTCGAACCCTTCGGGGGTCCAACAACCCTTTCATAGGGGTCACCTGAAAACACAGATATTTACATTTCGGCGTGTAACAGTGGCAGAATTACAGTTCTGAAGTATCAGTGAATATAATGCTATGTTTGGGGGTCATCACAACATGGACGAACCATATTAAAGTGTCACAGCGTTAGGAAGGTTGAGAACCACTGCCCTAAACTAAGGAGTGTATACATTCAGAACTGCAAAACTTGAGAAGGGATTTGGTAATTTAGGGGAAGGTTTCTTAAGCTAGCTAGGGTGTGCCCTGTAAAATGGGCAAAGTCGAAGATTTTATTCTGTTTTATTCTGTTTTTGTTCTGACTTAGTTCGCGAACATCGTCTGGCATATCTGAACATGTCGGGAAAGTCAGGACTTAGTGCAGGAACCGTACTGTGGTTCCTGTGCTTCTAACAGCCTCTACCTTTGCTAAGACAGGTGGAAGAGGTAGATCAACGAGAGCATCTTCTCATCACGACAGGCCCAGCTAATGCTGGGAACTCCGTGTATGCTGAGCACCTCACAGTTTACCTTATGTGGTCTCTATTTAACACGTGGAGGAGATTCAGAAAAATTTATCTGCCCAGAATTATAGCTTATTAGCTAACCTGAATGATAATAATGATAATAATGATGATTATAATAATATTTTACCTGTTTCATTGTTATCTGAACTGTACCATTATTATCTGAACATGTATTGATATTGTTACTAGCTAATCCTGGATGATTATTATTATTAGCTGCACTGGTTAGATTTTTGCCAACTTGACACAATTAACGTCACCTAGGAGTAAGGAACCTTGAGAAGGAGAAGATACCTCTATCGGATTGGCCAATGACTGACATAGGAGAACATCACCCATGTGGGTGGTATCACCCTGAGGCAGGTGACCCTGGAAAGGATAAGAAAGAAAGTTGAGGGCTAGAGAGATGGCTTAGTGGTTAAGAACACTGGTTGCTCTTACAGAGGGCCTAGGTTTGATTCCTTATGACCTACTATAACTCCAGTTCCAGACAACCTGACTGACTCCTCTGGCTGCTGTGGGCACCTGGTATACATCTGGTATACACCTGGGATACACCTGGTATACACCTGGGATACACCTGGGTTACACCTGGAATATACCTTGGATACACCTAGGATACACCTGGCATACACCTGGGATACACCTGGTATACATCTGGGATACACCTGGGATACACCTGGTATACACCTGGGATACACCTGGGATACACCTGGGATACACCTGGGATACACCTGGGATACACCTGGGATACACCTGGGATACACATGGGCTACACCTGGGATACACCTGGAATACACCTTGGATACACCTGGGATACACCTGGTAGACAAGCATATGTACACATAACAAGTAAATATCATTTCAATTCATCTTTAGGAAGAAACACGCAGAAAGGGAGCTGAGCATAAACCTGAGGAGAGAGGCAGTCAGCACCTGCTCTCCGCTTGACTTATAACCTTCACGTTGCATTCCTGTCTTGAGTTTCTGCCTTGACTTCCCTCTATGGTGGCTGTATGGTGATAAGCTGTATGTGACATCCCTTCCCTCCTCATGTTGCTTTTGGTCATGGTGTTTATCAGAGCAAAGGAAAGCAAACCAGAACATTAACTAAGCCTGCATTATCATTAGTAACTAAGACTGCATTCCAAACCGGTCTTCTAGCTGTGAGGTCCAAATCTAACTGCATGATTGCCCCCGAGTAGGTTTAATGCAGAAAAAAATCTATTGGGATAATTTAGTACTTTTTGTTGTGGTTGGTCGAAGCCTTTTGGTTTGGTTTATTTGTTTTTAGATAGGATCTCACTGTGTAGCCTTGACTGGCCTGGATCTCGCTATGTAGACCAGACCGGCTTGAAACTCACAGAGATCCGCCTTCCTCTGCCAGGACTGAAGGCATACGTTACTACATCTGGCCCAATTTGTCAATTTTTTTTTTAATCTCAGACTTTAAATATAGATGTGTATTTTTTTTTTGTGCTTTGTTTTGTTTTTCCAGACAGGGCTTCTCTGCATAGCCTTGGCTGTCCTAGAACTCTCTCTATGTAGACCAGGCTGGCCTCGAACACACGAGTGCTGGGATTAAAGGTAGACATATTCTAAGTGGCTTATTTGTACCAAGGAGTATGAGATCATATGAAACATACCATCTACGCAAATGAAAACCATATGAGTGTTTATCAGGAAGAGTGACAGCACTCAGGGTGGGGGAAATAATCTTGTGCTGAAATTTTTCGTTCAAGTATCAGAAAGTAAAGTGTGTCCTAGAAGTCCTAGTACGTTTAGTTGTTTCAGGAACTCTTAGAGTAATATCTATGTTGACCACCAGAGGGCAGTAAAAGATAGGAATTACTTTTGCGAACAGCTCAGAAGGAAGGATTCCTGCTGACTTCAGCCAGGAATCCAGTTTCTCTGCCTACTCACCGAGCTTCTGAAACTTGGAAACTGCTTGATAAACTACACAGTGCACCGGACACATCAGGTCCGTTTTCATTAGATAACCCCACATCATCCTTTTCTTTTATAGATCACTGTGGACCTTGTTTGGCTGTTTTGGTTTTCTTTTTTTTTTGTTGTTGTTGTTGTTGTTGTTGTTGTTTTATCTTTATTAACTTGAGTATTTCTTGTTTACATTTCGATTGTTATTCCCATTCCTGGTTTCCAGGCAAACATCCCCCTAACCCCTCTACCTCCCCTTCTATATGGGCTTCCCCTCCCCATCCTCCCCCCATTACCACCCTTCCCCCAACAATCACATTCACTGGGGGTTCAGTCTTAGCAGGACCCAGGGCTTCCCCTTCCACTGGTGCTCTTACTAGGATATTCATTGCTACCTATGAGGTCAGAGTCCAGGGTCAGTCCATGTATAGTCTTTGGGTAGTGGCTTAGTCCCTGGAAGCTCTGGTTTGTTGGCATTGTTGTTCATATGGGGTCTCGAGCCCCTTCAAGCTCTTTCAGTTCTTTCTCTGATTCCTTCAACGGGGGTCCCGTTCTCAGTTCAGTGGTTTGCTGCTGGCATTCGCTTATGTATTTGCTGTATTCTGGGTGTGTCTCTCAGGAGAGATCTACATCCGGTTCCTGTCGGCCTGCACTTCTTTGCTTCATCCATCTTGTCTAATTGGATGGCTGTATATGCATGGGCCACATGTGGGGCAGGCTCTGAGTGGGTGTTCCTTCAGTCTCTGTCCTAAACTTTGGTTTGACTGGTTTTTGAGACAGGGTTTCTCTGTGTAAAGAGCCCTGGCTGTCCTGGTCTTAATTATGTAGACCAGGTTGGCCTCAAAGTCATAGAGATCTGCCTGCCTCTGTCTCCTGAGTGCCACGGTTAAAGGCATGTGCCACCGAGTCCCGTTTTATTTTTTATTTTTGAGACAGGGCCTTGCTACATAATTTCCTGCCCTAAGATTGTAGGCATGTGTCTCAGTTAGGGTTTTACTGCTGTGAACAGACGCCATGACCAATGCACGTTTTATAAAGGGCAAGTTTTATAAAGTTTAATTGGGGCTGGCTTACAGGTTCAGAGGTTCAATCCATTATCATCAAGGTGGGAGCATGGCAACATCCAGGTAGTCATGGTGCAGGAGGAACTGAGAGTTCCAGGAACAGACTAAGCATCCTCAGGCAGCTAGGAGGAGGGTGTCCAAGCCCACCCCCACAGTGACACATTTCCTCCAGCAAGGCCACACCTTCTAATAGTGCCATTCCCTGGGCCAAGCATATGCGAAACCATCACAGCATGTCTACCAAAACTCACAACTATGGCCCCTTCTCCCTGCTTTCCAAGACAGTCTTATGTTTCCGGTTTCTGGTCTTAAACTCCCAATCTTCCTGCCTTTGCCTCCTGAGCTCTGAGGCCACAGATCCGTAATGTCAGGCCTGGCTATCATTTCTTATTATGGTTTAAAAGGTCTCCCAGTCTTGGCCCCTGCTTTTATTGGCTAGAAAAGCAAGTTCTAAGTCCTAGGTTGGTAGCAATCACAAGAAATTTTTGGCTGCTCTTCTTCAGGGTGGAGAAGCGAGAACGAGGAGGATTGTTTGGTAATTAAAGAATTTCAGGCCTGGTAGAGGTGGTACACACTTTTAATCCCAGCACTAGAGAGGCAGAGGCAGAGGCAGGAAGATCTCTGTGAGTTCGAGGCCAGCCTGGTCTATAGTTCCAGGACAGCTAGGGCTGTACAGAGAAACCCTGTCTCAAACAAAAACAAAAACAAAACAAAACCAAACAAACAAAAACAGATTTCAGAACAGAAAAATGATGTGGTCCAGCCTGGGCTTCAGGAAGATGGCCCTGTGGCAGTGTGTAAGCTGAAATGCAGACCAGCAAATTTATTCATATTGTAATCCTTCTGTGGTAGTGAATTCCTTTGTGATTTAAAAAGTTTTGTTCCCAGGTGTTGTTATTGTTGTTGTTATTCTTCTATCTGTGAGAGTAACAACTTCAAATTATTAGAAAGAGCAGGGCATGGTGGTACATGCCTTTCCCCCCAGAGCTCAGGAAGCAGATACAAGCAGATTTCTGTGACTTGGAGGCAACCCTGGTCTAGATAGTGTGGCCCTTTCTTCAAAAAGAACATGTGGCGGGGGAGGTAGAATGAGTCAGTAACAATATCCCACAATTTAGTACCCGAGGCTCACTCCGTTCCAGGACAAGAGTAAAAAATAAGTGGAAGCTAAAAAGGAAGTCTTCACAAGGATTCTGAATGTTTTCAGTTCTTTCTTACAGTTAGTGTCTGGGAGATGCTTACCAGGCAGCCCCAGCAGCCAGTGATCTGACAGCCCATGTTTGAGCTACTTCAGGGCCGTGACAATTAATTTAATTATTTCCTCCCATAGTTCACTTTTCCTAAAGAATCTCCACGTTCTTCACCTTTCTTAGAGGCCTGTCTTTGTCACTTAACCCTGAAATAGTCAAAGCTGCCGAGGGGGAGGGATGCCTGCCGAGGGGAGGGTTCGGTGGAAGAATCCGTGCGGTGGATAGGTGGGTAGGAAAATGGTGGGCTGCGAAGGGCCTTTTCGCGCGCTGTGTCTGTGATCTGGGTTGCTTCCAGTTCTGCTCACTCTCCCTGTCCTTCACATCCTGCCCACTGTTCTCAGCTGCGCCCAGCCTGCGCTCTCTTCGCTCCATCCTCTCTCCCTCAAAGTGCCTTAGCCTCCTCTGCCCTCTGTCTTTTCACAAAAAAAAAAGTGGCCTTCAAAGCAGAAATGTCTTCATAAAATGAAAACATTGAGGTAGGATTTAAGAAGAGAGAGAGAGAGAGAGAGAGAGAGAGAGAGAGAGAGAGAGAGAGAGAGAGAGAGAGAGCAGGAATAATAAGAGTAGAGAGGACACACGTAAGGGCTTCCCCCTCCCTCATCCTCCCACTTCTCATATGTACCCAAGCCCTCTGCTAGTTGACATCCACGCTGGTCACTGATTCATATCCACTGCCCTCAGCTCTATCATTTTCCTACTTACGTTACTGATATTACACTTCATTGATTTGGATATGGGGGGGCAACATGATTTTTTTTCTTAAAACAGACACACAACCCAGGACCTAGAACATACAAGATGAGGACTATGCTACCAACCAAAGTATTCTTTAGTAATTAAGAAATAAACATTAAAAAGAATGATAACATATTTCTTTTATTCCAAATAAGCATTTATCCTAATCAATTTTCCTACTTCATATGTGTGTGTGTGTGTGTGTGTGTGTGTGTACAAAATGTTTCAAAATGCAAAAAAGCATTGCAGATAAAATTAATGTCTCTTTAACTCCTGTTGTCCCAGCATTTCCTCTCATGTCACAGACATCTGCTAAAGCAGTCATTCACTTCTGGAAACATTTATTTTTACCTAGAAAATATTTTATCATTATCATCACCACTACCACCACAATCATCAGAAATTATGTGCCTTTTCAAAAAGCTCAGCAAAGAATCTATTTCCTTACTTTCCTCTCTATCACTGTGATAAAATAGCCTGACAAGAGCAGCTTCAGGGAGAAAGGTTTACATTGGCTTACAGTTGCACAGGACACAGTCCATTGTGGTGGGAAAGGTGTGGTGGCAGACCTCAAGACAGATCAGTCACACCCCTCTGACAGTCAGGAAACAGAGGGTAACCTTAAAGTAGGGTCAGGTTATAAAACCTCAAAAGCCACCTCCACCCTCCAGGACTGCCTCTGCAAAGCTCCACCTTTTAAAGATTCCACAGCCTTCCAAAGAGTCACAGAGTATCCTGGTAGGGTTTTTTTTATTGTTATTGTTTATCCATCAACTTGATACAAGTTATCTGAGAAGAGGGAACCTCCTTGGAGGAAATGTATCCTTAAGATTGGCCTGTGGACAAGTCTGGAGAGGTGTTTTCTCCTGTGGGAGGCCAGCTCGTTGTGGGTGGTGCTATTGGTGGGTACGAGGATCTGGATTGGGTAAGAAACCAGGCTGAAGTGCTGTTGCACGGGTCCAGGTTGCTGTGAGTGGCCTGTGCGGCCACCTGAGGCCCTGTTCATTTCTGTGGTCCATGCTGTCTTGAAGTCCATGTCTGGGCCCATGGTTCAACATGCAGCTACCAGCCATGTTGGTGTCCTATGGCCTATGTTACCACCAAAGGCTATGAGGATGTCCCTGGTCTATGGTGACACTGGAGACCATGCTGAGGTCTGTGGCAACTGCTGAAGCTGGAGACCATGCAGATGTCTATGATCCCTGCTTCTGGAAGGGCAAGGAAGCTACTTTTGTAGTGGTATCAATGGCTGCCCACCTCACAGTTAAGAAAAAGAGGCATAGGAGGCTTCTGTGAAAATTCCTAAGCACCCACCCTCCCCTCAAAGTAACAAAACCATTGAAGGGAACTCTTAAGAACTGTGATAAGGGGGTTGGGGATTTAGCTCAGTGGTAGAGCACTTGCCTAGTAAGCAAGTTCAGTCCTCACCTCTGGAAAAAAAAAATCTGTGATAAGAATGATGAAATGTAGCTCTCCACAGTTGATGGCTTCTGATGAGGGTGGGGGTGGGAAAAGACTCAGGTTTTCTCAAAAAGTATGATTTATTTAATATATATGAGTACACTGTAGCTGTCTTCAGGCACACCTAGAATAAGGAATCAGATCCCATTATAGATGGTTGTGAGCCACCATGTGGTTGCTGGGAATTGAACTCAGGACCTCTGGGAGGGCAGTCAGTGCTCTTAACCACTGAGCCATCTCTCCAGCCCCAACTTTCACTTCTTGAGTGCTGAGATTATCAGCATGCACCCTCATGGCCAGCTAGCCAGCACATTTTAAACCTATTTCAACACCAAAACTTTTTTAGAATTTAGACTCTAAGATATGCAAGGCCAATAATTACATGAATCTTTGAAGTTTTTTTAAAAATAAATCTAGGCTTTTTTTTTAATTTATTTATTTATTTTATATGGGTATACTGTAGGTGTCTTCAGACACACCAGAAGAGGGCATCAGATCCCATTACAAATAGTTGCAAGCTACCCTGTGGATGCCGGGAATTGAACTCAGGACTTCTGGATGAACAGTTGGTGTTCTTAACCACTGAATCATCTCTCCAGACCTGAATCTTTGAAGTTTTATGTTATAAAGACAGGTATTTTTTTAAGGTAGTAAATGGGCATAATTGCATAAAGAACGTCTACACTTTGATAGTAGAATTTTGCTTTCTTTCTCAAATTGAAATTGTATTAATAAAAAAATAAAGTGCTAAATATTAATGGTTTTTTTGTGGTCACAGCAGGAAGTTATGAGTTACTCATCTGTACTAGGTATGGGTTGAGGTCTGCAGCTTGGTTGTTACTATCTGACTAGCCTGAATGAGGACCTGAGTTCAATCACCCACAGATCACTCAATTGGGTGTGGTGCCATGAATCTATAACCCCAGCACATGGATGTAATTGACTCAGAAGGGGCAGATATTCTCAGTATATTACAAGTTTGAGAGCTTGGAATCTATGAGACCAGGAGAGAGAGAAGGAATACCAGAGAGAGAGAGACAGAGAAGAGAGAGAGAAGGAAGAAGAGAGAAGAGAGAGAGGAGGAGGAGGAGGAGGAGGAGGAGGAGGAGGAGGAGGAAGAAGAAGAAGAAGAAGAAGAAGAAGAAGAAGAAGAAGAAGAAGAAGAAGAAGAAGAAGAAGAAAGAAGAAGAAGAAGAGAAGAAGAAGAAGAAGAGAGAGAGAGAGAGAGAGAGAGAGAGAGAGAGAGAGAGAGAGAGAAGAGAGAAGAGAGAAGAGAGAGGAGAGAGGAGAGAGGAGAGAGGAGAACCAGTCAAACCATGTTTCGCTGATTAGATTTGAGTCTTATTTTTTCTCCAATTCTGTCTCACAAGTCAGAGGAAAAAATTGTAAGGATGGTGAATTTATTTTATATCTTTTTTGCTGAGTCTGTAGTCAAGGGTCTACTCACTGTTGTAAGACTTTATTAAATAAATAGTCCATAAAAAATACTAACTCTATCCACATCTAACTTAGGAATATTGGAAATATTTTAGTGGGAAGGTGGATGAAATTTCTTGGGTCTTAGCAGACAGCCAAAGGCACATCTTGGGGTTGGGAAGATGGCTTTTTTTTTTTTTTTTGTTTTTTTTTTGGCATAGGGGCTCTTGCACACAAACATGAAGACCTGAATTAGGATCCCAAAACTTACATAAAAGTTGAGTCGGGGGTAGGGTGCTCATGTGGAACCTGCCAGCTGGGATGGTGAGATGGGCAGATTCCTGGAGCTTGCAGGGCAGACAGTCCAGCCAATTGCTTTGTTCAGTGTAGAGATTCTAGGTTTGAGAAAGTAGCTCTGATTTCAAATACACTGCCCATCAGTACTTAAGTTCACCTGTATGCTTAGATTATGGGTCACCATGATTTGCAGAAAAATATAATTAGTTCAGTATACCAGTGTAAACCCCAGCAGTAAGGTGGGGAGCAATCTGGAAGGTACCTGACGTTGATTTCTGACCTCCATATGCACACACACATACAGACAGATAGACAGACACATGCACGCACGCACGCACGCACACACACACAAATATAGCTTTGCATCTTGGACCCACAGGTTGAGAACTGCTGCCTTGACCAATCTATTGTTTTTACCACCCTGTAAACAACCTGTGTCTTGAGTTTCTCTCCAAGACACATACATTAGTAAGTGCTGTTCCTTGGGTGACACTATTACTGGGGAGACGTAAACAGTGTCTACTTCCTTCAGACAGGGAATTGATAGCAGACTAAAGTATGGTACCACAGAAGTTCAACTTGGTGAACCAACGTTTTATTGGTGTTACTTACAGGAATGTAGGTAGAGGGATTACTTACCAGGGCAGAAATGACTCAGACATCTATATCATCAAAGCTCACCCGTGTATTGGTGACAGTTCACAAAAGCTGGAAAATAAGTATACAACATTCAGGCAGCTCAACGGGTTGGAGAGTGTGTCCCTTCCAGGTAGCTTGGTTAGTCTGATCTTCTAGGCATCCAAGTTGGTCTCTGCTTCTTTTAGGTAGTGCAGTTTACCTGAGAGTGTCTTTCAGCAGTCTTTAATTGCTTATATATGCCTGGAAGGAAGTAGTCTAGTGAATCTGGTCAGTTTCAGGAACTTGCTGAAGCTATTTGAGTTGTTTACTTCCTGGGGTTAATGAGTTTCTTTACAGTAGTGTTTTATCTCTCCTTAGAGCAGTGGTTCTTAACCTTCCTAATGCTGTGACCCTTTAATACAGTTCCTCATGTTGTGGTGACCACCCTAAATCCAATTCCCAGAACCTACATTAAAAACGTGTCTTAAAACAAAAACCAAAATCAGGGTGGAGAGATGCTGAAGGATTAAAAGAATTTAAGTTCCTGCTGAGGACCCAGGGTTCAATCCCCAGCTCACACAGATGACAGCTCATAAAAATATTTATAACTCCCATTCCAGGGGACCTGATACTCTCTTCTGGTCCCTGTGGGCACTGCATGCAAACGTTGCACAGATATACGTGCAAGTAAAACACTCTTAGACAAAACATGATAATTTTTTTAAAGAGTAAATGGTATCTAAGGAATGACCCCCAAATTGTCCTCTGGCCTTCATCCACTTGCACACAGATATGCACACGTACATATGAGCATCACACACAGGCACATAAATGGACATCTTTCCAAAAATAACTTATGTACTGAATGAAGCCAGATCTGCCTCCTAAAGCATTTGGTTTTTTTTTTCCCTTTGCAAAGTAAGACTTGAATACATGATCTTGCACATGCTAGGCAAAGAGTCAAGGGCAGCACTTGCTTTGCTGTTGTTGTTGGTTGTGATGGCGTCATTTTATTTTTGTTTTTCAAAACAGGGCTTCGCTATGTAGACCTGGCTGTCCAGGGTCTCACTCTGTAGACCAGGCTGGCTTTGAACTCACAGAGATCCACCTGCCTCTGCCTCCTGCGTGCTGGGATTACCAGCAGAAAGAGCACTTGTTATTTTGCATTTCCATTTATTTCAACAAACAAATCTACTCCATAGACAATAATACTTGCACCATTCCAAGTTCATTTGGAACTCAAATTCTATAAAGTTGTCTCAGCTTAGTGCCTTGTTAGATCACAGCTGAATCATATCTTCCTAAGGGTTACTTATGAATACAGTCAACCTAGCTTGGCTATGTAAAAGGAAGAATTTTCTTATAGCAAACCTGTTTTGAATATCTTGACAGTCCCTTTCAATTTATTTGGCTTGGGGAGACTTTTTTTTTTTTTTTTTTTTTTTTTTTAACAAAGTCTCACTGTGTTTTCCAAGATGGCCTGCAACTTTCCACACCTCCGAGGCTGGTCCTGAAATCTCGATCTTTCAGTTTCAGTCTCCAGAGACCAGCAGCTCCTTTCAACTCTAATGGACCATTTCCAATTTTCTACTGAAGCCTATTTCCGCCCCTCAAGATCTTTGACAATATCAGTCAAAAACGTAAAAACTCCCTCTCATTGCACATCTATTTGTAAGTTTCAAGGAATAATACATTGCACAATTTTTATGGGAACTTTGTTCCTAACCTTTGACGCCTTAAATGCCAATGATCATTAATAAAAATTAGCTAAGTGCTTTCAAGTGTGTATTAAATAGTGCAGGTTTGTATGAACTTTAAATTTCTTCTGACAATGCCTTCATTTCAGAAATATTTCTGGATCAAGTTATTCAGGGGAAAGCCAACATGCAGTTTGAGATGCCCAATGTGTTAATATCTAACAAATCAGTTGGTCATCTCTACCGTGTTTGATGTTAAGTGAATTAAACATCAGGTATTGCACCCACATGGTGTAGTATCTTTACTCTTTGGCTTAATGTGGTTTTTGTTGTTGTTCTAGATTTCTGCTGAGTGATAGAATCTTGATTATTAGCAGTGTGCAACTCAAAATCCCAGAAGAGTTTCACTGAAACTACTCTCTGCTTTCTGTGTAGATATTGCTAATAACCATTTAAAACAGCAAGCTGGCTTTCAATGATAATATTAAATCTACGTTCTATATTGGTGTCATGTCTTAATTTTTGAGAAGAGATTCTATCTATAAAAAAGGATGATGCCTAGCACAAATTCGCGGTTAATGAAAGTCCAAGGTGTGTCTGTTACATGGCATAATTACAGAAATTTCTCCTGATGAAGCTACTTATGCAAACATCATCTCTATGGTAATTAGAGTGCACAAAGAGTTCAATTGAGTGTCATCTAAATTAGTCAAGGCTGGCTGGGGGTTTTCTGACCTAGGAAGAACTAGACTGGGACAACTGGGTTTTATTATTATTTTTATAGTCCAATATTTAGCATAAAAACAGTATGGATTGGGCATGCAAGGAATAGTTGTTGAGTGTGTCTACACCTAGAAATTGTCCTTTCTGTTCTGATTCAAAATTATTTACAGTAGGAAAATACTGACTTTACTGTGGCTGGCTGCCAGCTCAGCTCCTCTTACTAACCTGTTCAAATATATTTACTTTGTACCTCAAGGAACAGACTAGAACTTTGCTTTTGTCCCCAGATTTTTAAATTTCTGATTGTCCAGTGTTGTCTCCTAAGGGCATCTGGTATACCTATGAACTATATACATCCAGATTTCTCCAGGGGTGGCCTTTTGATGAAATTCACAGCACCAGGCCTCAAACCTTTCCAGGAGAGCAGTGGCTCTCAATCTGTGGTTCATGACCCCTCTGCGGGTTGAATGACCTTTTCACAGAGGCCTAAGACCATTCTTCATATCAGATATTTACATTATGATTCATAACAGTAGCAAAATCACAGCTATGAGGTAGTAATAAAAATAGTTTTATGGTTGGAGGGTCACCACAATATGAAGAACTGTATTAAAGGGTCATAGCATTAGGAAGGTTGAGAACCACTTCAGTAAAGCATGCCACATGTGTGCTAGAAATCAAACTCGGACCCTTCAGAAGAATAGCTAGTATTCTCAACTGCTGAGTCATCTCTACAGCCCCTGCTATGCTGTTTTTATTACGATGGCTCTGTAGTATAATTTGAAGTCAAGTCGAGTGATACCTCTAGCAATACTCTCTTAGTTTAAGGTTGTTTCCGCTTGCTTTTTTGTGATGCTATATAAATTTGGAGGTCATTTCCCCTCTCTATGTCTGTGGCCCTGGAATCTTTACTGGAATTCCATTGAATCTGTAGATTGCTGTACATGTGCATGACTGAGTGTACATGTGTGTGTTCACCCACATATGTGTACATGTGCATTCCTATGCGTTCATACGCATGTTCATGTGTGAACATGTGTGTGTACATATATGTACATGTCTGTGTATGTGTTCATACACATATGTATACATGTGAATGCCTATGTATGTGTACATGTGTACCTGTGTGTGTGTATGACAAGGATTATTTCCCTGATTTCTTTTTTTTTTAATTATTAATTTTATTTAAAGATTATTGTAGCTGTCTTCAGACAACCAGAAGAGGGCATCAGATCCCATTACAGATGGTTGTGAGCCACCATGTGGTTGCTGGGAATTGAACTCAGGACCTCTGGAAGAGCAGTCAGTGCTCTTAACTGCTGAGCCATGCCTCCAGCCCTATTTCCCTGATTTCTTTTTCAGGATGTGACTGCTATGTAAGGAAGGTACTGATTTGTATGTGGTAATTTTGTATTCTGCCATGTTGCTTAATGTGTTATCATCTCTAAGAGGGTTTTTTTTTTTTTAATGGAGACTTTTGGATTTCTTAAAAAGCATCATATCCTCTGCAAATAGGAGTGCATTGACTTCTTTTCTTATTAGCATCCCTGCCTTTCCTTCTTGTGTTATATTGCTCTAGCAGAGAGTCCAAACATGGTATTGAATAGGGGCAAGAAGAGGGGATCTTGTTCCTGATCTTAGTGGAAATGCTGTGAATTTTTCTTCACTTAGCATTATGCTCACCGTCAGCTTGTCATGTGTAGCCTTCATTGTATTGAGGTGCATTTCTTCTGTTCATAGCCTTTGCATGACGTTTGTCATGAAGAATATTAAATTTATGATAAATGTTCTCTATATCTGCTGTAACGACAATTTGAGATATCTCAAACATTCTAGTGAGGACTGTGTCCTCAAGAGTTTGTTTGCTTTTTGTTCAATTCTAGTGTATTCTTTAGTTCTTTCATGTTAGGGTAAGCTGTTCTGTAGATAACGGCTTGGTCCATTTGATTCGCGATGTCATTTTACTTCAGGGTTTCTCTGTTTACTTTTTAACAAGTGGATACCCCATCTATTGGAGAGAGTGGGGAATTGAAGCCTCCCACTGTCACTGTTCTGGGGTTTTAGATCTGGTAATATTTGATCTATGAAAGCGAGTACATACTTGTTTAGAATTGTAATGTCTTCTTGGTAGACTGTTCCTTTAATCACTATGAAGTGACTTTTCTTATCTTTTCCTAAGAGTTTTAGTTCTGTCTATTTTTAAAGCAGCTATTAGAATTGCAATGCCTGCTTGTTTCCTGGTTGTATTTGCTTGGAATAATCTTTTCTATCCTTCTAACCTGAGATCGTATCTATTGTTGATGGCAAGATGTGTTTCTTGGAGGCAGTAAGGAGGGATGTGTCTCCTGCTTCTCAGGGTCCCAGACACCACCCTACTTTACAAGGAGCTGCCATGGGCTTCTGAGATGTCTCCATCCCGGCCTACTGCTGGCAGTCCCTGTCATTGTATGTTGTCCCCAGCACACCCCCACAGGGACACACTTCCTTTAACAAAGCCACACCTAATAGTGCTACTGCCTGGGCCAAGCATATTCAAACCACCATAGTAATTCTATCTCTTCATTGAGTTCTGCTTTTTTATTTTAATCTTGGAGTAATCATTTTATTCAGCTCTTTATTTTTATTCTCTTGAGGTATCATCATATCTTCTCTGAGTCCTTTAAACATAGTTAGAATGATTCCTTTGAATTGTTTTTCTCCCTGGCCATTCTCATTGGGAGCCATTTCTGTGAGGCAGGGGGAAGCATTGTTGTGGTTTGCCATGCTACTTTTGTTTCTGTACTGGGACTGCGCATCTGAAGTACTTTATTAGTTGAGCATTTCTTTTTGTCAAACTGCCTTTCTTTCTTCTTTCAGCAGAAGTGGTTTGATGTACAGAAAAGGGTTGAAGAGTTGGAAGAGGGTTGAAACATTGTTTTTCTCTGTAGGACAGGCATTTGAGGTTGCTGCTTCCACCACTGGTCTTCTTTTGAAGTCCAATATTGTCTTACTTACAGTCGCTATCCAAGTTTCAGCACATGCATGGCTAGTCCTCTCCTCTGTAGCCTTGTGGTGTGGCTCTCCATGCCTGGAGCCAGTCTACTCGATTAGACGTTGGAGGTTCGAGACCTCAAAAAATCCACATATGCAATCAGGAGGCATACATGTGGGAAGGAACAGGACCTACCTGGTAGCATAGGGAAGCAAGATCCTTAGTAATCTCAGAAGCCTGGGGGTGATGTCAGGTAATCCAGAAAAATGGAGATCCTGGAGAAGCCAGGAAGGGCAGAGCAGAGCCTGCTAGGGAGTGCAAGGAAATACGATCCTGAAGAAGCATGGATGCCATACAGCGCATGCCCAAGGAAAGCCCAGGCAATACAAACAAGAGGGTGGTACCACATAATGGACACATAAAGTGCTATACATCTCCTGGTCCAAACCACTTGGGTTCTTTCCTCTGCTCACTAGCCACTCCATTCTTGGGAGTGTTTTTTTTCTTTAAAACAAAAGTACTGTGTTTGTATCATGTGTCCCTGGTGTACTCTTATTCTGGGACACAGAACTTGGGATCCGGTACCGTTTGAACTCAGCCCCGAGGCATGGCACTGATCATGTTCATCCTTCTCATAATTTCCCCAGCAGGAGTTGTCTCACTGTTTCTCTGACAGCCTTGCCTAACTCTAAAGGTATTATTCCTGCCCCCACTCCCCATCTCCCTCCCCTTGACAGCTGAGGGATTTCCAGCTTGCCTGTTATGTTGTTTTTCTCCCAAAATGGGGGAAAGGGGGAAAGGAGAGAAGAGGAAACAGGATTTATGACAATGCCTGCATCGTCAGATACTGAGAACTGGGTGCAGGCTTGCAAGATTTAAAAAGAAACACACAGACTCGGGTTACTCATGTTTCAAGAAAATGAATGCCAAAGCTTTTACTGGGTACACAGAGTACCCCAACCACTGAGTGGAAGCACAATGGAGCAAAAACACTGAAGCTAAAAAACCTGAAACTAAAGCTGAGACCAAAAGATCTAGCGTTCAGGCATTAGCACACCCTACAGCAGAGAGGAAGGCCAGGATGTTCCTTCAGGGGAACAAAGGCTTTCACATGCATCAGCAAGGATCAACAGGGGGCAAACACTGACAGTCTAGGAGGATCCAACAAAACTGGTGGGGCCAAGAAGGTCTGAGAAGTCCCCCTTTAATATTTTTTATTAAGCAGCACCTGTCTTAGGACACTTTGGGGTGGCAACCTCTTACCCGTCTCTGGAAAAACTCTGCCAGTCTCAGAATTTCCTGTCTTAGGTGAGGATTTGTCCCAAAGTGTTGCCTGTCTGGCTAACTGCTTCTTGTAAAGGCTGAGCCCGATTTGGGCAGAGGGATTGTCTCCTACCAAGGAGAGCAACACTTGCTTAGGTGCTGCCCAGGTCTGGGAGTGCTGTTTGTGCATGTGAAAGGAAACAAAGGCCAACCGCTGCGCCATCCAGGGCCATTAACACCAAGGGGCAAAAGAGATCAAGCTGTCCTGCAAAAGGCACTGACAGTTGAATTAAATTTAGAATTCCCAATTGTCAGCAACTTCCCTTGAAGGTTTTTCCACTGTGCTTGCCTTAACATCAGATTGGGAGAGGGCAATCCCAGACACTGCAGCCACAGTGGCTGTAGCAGCAATGACTGCTACAATAGCAGCAAAAATGCCAAAGTCTCTCTCTTGACAGTTCAGGATCAGCTGGCCCTCTCCTGAAGAACCAGCAGGCAACGGAACTATGTCTGATATCCACACAACCAGGGCAGAGTTCCCTGGTCCCTGGCAGCTTCACGTAGATGGTATTCCATAGAATAGTCAACACTACCTCCAGCATTAGCACCATTAGGGTAACACAAAGACCAATCCATTGTTCCAAACGTATAAATCTTCGTGAATACTCAAAACATTAACATTTTTGCTAAATAATTAACAAAAGTCGAAGCAATAGTGTTATAAATTAAATAGCTATATCACTATACCAGCAATAATCAAACCCACTATCCTATAGTTTCTGTTTAAAGCTTGACTAACTTCTTCCAATATTTATAAGCCTTTTACAGAATATCGAGGTCCTCTAATACAATTAATAAAACAAAGGCTGGTATGTCAAATTTTGATACAGTAGCAAAATTAGAAAGTATACAATCAATATAACTACATTAAATATTGTAGAAGATACAAAAGTAACTTTAACATGACCAATAAATAAAAGATTAGGAGTTTTAACACATGTACTAACATTTGTTCAAAATCTAGATCCTGTATCAATTTTTTCCACTGTAAATGTAACTTCATACAAGACAATTGTGAATTTTTAAATGTCTCTGAAAATGTCCAGAACCAATCTTCCAAATGAAAACTGTTATTTCCAATATTGGATTGACCAGTCTATGATTGAGTCAGAATAACTTTTCGCATTAAAGGAAAGAGAAGAGTCATATCTTCTCTTTGATTTTCTGAAGGCATTTCCTATAGTCTCCATGTTCTCTGTCCCACAAGGTCTAAAAGCTTGAAGCAAGGCAGCTTGTCCAATCTGGGATATAAGCAAGTAAAGATGGGTCAGGAACATTCGTCCAAAACAGCTTCTCAGTCACCATTGTCAGGGCACTCAGCAAGCTCACAGGTCAACATCCTTCTTGGTCCCAGCATCAGCATGTCTCACCAGCCACTCTGGCAGCTAGCACACTCCTGCAGCATCCTGCAGAAAAAACACAAACATGTCCTATTCCCCATATTAAATACCTGAACAGGATCATGCCATAGGCCAATATATGGAGCCTTCCATTTCACCTAGGCAGAAGTATGCCTAGTTGTAGGGTGCCATAAACACTCAAGAGTGTTCCTTGGCATCCAAATTTTAAAATTTAAAATAAAAGAGCATTATTTAAATAATTGCATGGCATACATGGATATACCTCCCCCTTTTTATTTTGTAAGATAATGTTTTAAAGTTTTATAATATCTCGTCCTTGAGAACTACAAGGAATCTCAATAACAAGGATAACATCTATTTGTCAAATATTATTAGGCTGTAACCCTCTTGGGTTAACTCTCAAATTGGGACAGGAAATAAGTAGGGCACACTGGGGACATTGATTATTTGGGCTGCTTGCTCTTTAGTTACTCTACTGTGAAACCTTGAAGAATTAGCATTAAAATGAAATTTTCTATGCATTTGTGAAGCTTATCATACCCAGTATTACTCATTAACATATAATAACATGGAGACCCAGTATAAGAATCAGCCAATTCATTGCCTTGTGCTAAGGGGCCGCATAACATGGAATGTCCTCTTACATGGCCCACAAAAATAGGTTCCCGGCACTGCCACAGCAAAGCCTGTACTTGTAATAAGCAGGCACACGTGGATGAAACAGGAGCAACGAAGGCAGCGGTCTCAAGGGGTGAAACAATCTGAGACACATATACATTATTAGTGTATATACACATATACACTATCAGTGTACATGCTACAAGGTTCATCAGGAAACACAACCAAAGCTAGTTGTAAAGTTTTCAATTCTGCTAGCTGTGCAGAACAATTAGGAATTTTTATAGCCTCTACCTTTCCTTCAGACACTACCGTAGCACATCCATTAGAGGAACCATCAGTAAATACTAAAGGAGAATGAACAATAATTCATGGAAAAATTACTGGATGCATTTTAAAAAACTGACAAATCTTACTCTCAAGATAATGGTTATCAAACTGGCTAACAGTGTACATTAAAATAGCCTAATCTGTAAATCCCTGGGCCAAACATTGTAGCTGTTCTTTGGTATAGGGAGTGATAATAAGATCTGGTTCCTTGCCAAAGGTCTGTAAGCTAATATTTTGAGCTTCGAACAGTAATTGGGCATTAACCTGAGGATAAGCCATCACTACTTTTTCAGGTGAAACTTGTAAGTAAACCCACATTAAAGGGCTGTCCTGCCAAAGAAGCCCAGTAGGGGAATGAGCAGATAATGGATAATATAAATTGTGGTTACTTCTGCTTCAAAGGCTTTAGGGCAGAGGCTACAAACACCTGACACATAGTAGGACTATTGGCCATCCCCTGAGGTAACATGACCCAATGATAGTGATGAGAAGGCCCCTGAAAATTTATGGAAGGAATGCTAAAAGCAAATCTCTCACAATCTTTAGGATCTAGTGGGATAGTAAATAAAACAATCCTTTAAATCAGTAACTATCATATGCCAATTTTTTCGTATAGGAGAAGGGAGACCAGGCTGAGCAGGTCCCATAGGTATCATTGTTTTATTAATTTCCCTTCAATCTTGTAATAATTCCCACTTTCCAGACTTTTTTTTAGATTTTTATTTATTTATTTAGTATATGAATACACTGTAGCTGTCTTCAGACACACCAGAAGAGGGCATCGAATCCCATTACAGATGGTTGTGAACCACCATGTGGTTGCTGGGAATTGAACTCAGGACCTCTGGAAGAGCAGTCAGTGCTCTTAACCTCTGAGCCATCTCTCCAGCCCCCAGACTTTCTTTAATCACAAGGATGGGTGTATTCCAAGAGGAAGTGGAAGGAACAATATGACCAGCTTGTAACTGTTCCTGTGCTAATTGATGAGTTGCTCCAATTTTTCCTAGGACAGGGGCCACTGTGGAATCTACACCTGATCATTTAACTTTTAGGCGATGTGCAAAGGTTTAACGTAAGGAGGCTTATTGACAGTGGCCCTTAGGATAAATATCCCAAGCCTGTTTTATCAGGAGGATGTTTAATTATGTTTAGCTCTTTTCTTACATTATAAGGTTTGCCTTGTAAATTTTTGCCCAACCCTCTCTCTGGGATGAAGTCTTGTTTCCTCATCAGGTTTTGTACAGGCTGAGCTGTCAGCACAGCCCCCATATCATTGAGCACATCTCATCCCCACAAGTTGGTAGGCATTTATTTTAAAACAAAAGGCTAAAACCATCCCTATGTCCTTCCTCATCTCTCCATTTAAGAACCTTGATGCTTTTTCAAGGAGCTGTAGCTGTCCCCACTCCTTGTAAAGTACATAATGACTAATTACTTTTTAGTTGCTTCTCCTATTAAAGCAGTTGCAACCTGAAAGTCTGAAAAAAGTGTCGATAGTCTCAAATAAATCTAGAAATAGCAATATTGTCTCTAGCTATTACTATTTTGATGCTATAAAGAATGAGATTGTCTAATTGTTCCTATGCAAGGCCCAAAATCTGCCTGGTATATAAATTTATTGTTACACTTCCCTCACTAAGAGGTCCAGGCAATCCAGTCTGAGTTCCTAAATGGCCTATAAAGGAACAGTACACTTCTTTTAAGTCAGTTGTATTACCATAAATAATTGTAAAATTCAAGGGTTAGCAGTATCTAAAAAAGGAAAAATTTTAATTAATTGCAAATCATAAGCTACATATTGGCTATCAGTATATGAATTGAAAGCTTGATTTCTGGGGTTGGGGATTTAGCTCAGTGGTAGAGCGCTTGCCTAGCAACCGCAAGGCCCTGGGTTCGGGCCCCAGCACCAAAAAAAAAAAAAAAAAAAAAAAAAAAAAGAAAGCTTGATTTCTCAACATTTTAAAAATAGCAGCTACAGCATGTTAAGTCAATAATCTGTGTTGAAGCAGGGGAAACGCAAGAGAATGAACATGTGATCCAATTACATGTGTTGCCTTCTCATTAGATAACCAATTAAATTGCTGTTTGGAATAAGGTATGTTCCATCAGGTTCTTTTTCAAAAGACTTCCATGACTCAATCTTACAATTTTGTACATCTAGCTTCCTTTACCTTCTGTAAATCTATTCAGTCCCTCCTCTGTTAATTGTCTAGGGGAATAGAATTTGCATCTCCCTTGGGACTATCAAACAAAGGCTTAAGTCCTGTGGTGAACTTAAGGTGAAGTCTTAGCCAATTAACATATCTTAGGAGCTTTTAAAAATAGTTTAAAGTAAATTATCTTTTCTTACTTGAATTTTCTGTGTCACAATTTATTTAGGATATAACGGATGTGTCAAACATTATAAAGGATATTGCCTTTGAGTCTTTTCTGAAGCAACAACTACTCCCCAGATTTTAAAAGCTTGTGGCATAAGAGCAAAGGCTTATATTAAAACTCCTTCAGAGGGATCAGCTAATAAATTTCTATATAGAAAAACAGCATGAAAACAATCTTTTAAATCTATAATAATTCTATATGTATTTCTTGAAATAGCAGTTGGAGTGAGCAAACAGGCCGTAATGCTCTTAATAAGTTCCACAGCCTCATCAACCCTTCGTAAATCCTGTAACAATCTCCACCTGTTTGATTTTTCTTTAAATTGCAAATATGTGTGAGTTAGAAATCTTTAAGTTTTCCTTGTAACACCAGAGCACAACCACAACTTTGGAAAGCAAAACTCAACCTCCGACAAACAATCTATTCTCCAAAATCCAGTCTCCTCAAAACACCAAGACCATTCCTCATGCTATAAAGTATGACTGCCAATTCTTGCATATGAACGAACAATGGTGCAGGCTCTAATACCTCAACAAAGAGATGTTGCCCTAAATTCTTTTATAAGTCTGGTTTACATAAAAATATTATCCCAATCTAGACCTGTTTCCCTGGGTTGGCTCATGTCACGTGTTGTCTAGTATGACTTCAGTTTTAAGCCAACTTTGTTACCAGCGTTACACATTTTTAACCATACCCAATAACTTAAAAGTCAGTAATCTGTAACCAAGACCTGTACAGCATATTACACATTTACAACCAATCAGAAACAAAAAAATGAAGTGGCTACACATATCTTTAATATTTAAACCAAACATCATTTTTAATTTTTCTAGCTGTAATTTAAGAGAAGCACCTTGTCACCTGTTGAATCCAATAATCACAGTCAGAGATTTTTCTAAGAGAAACAGCCATCAGCCCCATTACCATAGAAGCTGTGAAACTGCTGGCCCTTTTAAGATCTGCTCCTGCAAACATTCAGCCACTTGGAGGGGTTTCTCCAGCTGATCTAGGCCCCTAGCTACAGATGTAGGGCAAAGGCCAATTGAAACTGCTTTTTATTTATTTGTTCCTTTCTTGAAAGGAGTTAAAACTAAATCAAGGGGTGAATCAACCAGCATTTAAAGTTTTAACCATTTTTTCATTTAAACATGAAACACAAAACATTCAAGCAACGAGAAGCAAAAACCACAGACATGGATTGATAGACATGGACAGCTTGGTGCACCAAGGACAGACAATAGACATAGAGGGAAAGAACTAGATGGTGTCCCACACCAAAGGGACCCAGATATCCTTCCTAAAGGACCCAGAACCAGAAATAAGCACTTCTCCAATCGGCCAAGGAGGCTCCCACCCTCCTTCTGTCCCCTAGGAGAGCTCCAAAATAGCTTAAGTTCATTTTCCTTTTCTTTCTTCAAAGCATCCACGGAGAGTCCGGGAAGACTGTTCTTCTCAAACCCATTCTCTCTCATGTCTAGGGTGTAAACTGTCTCTAGTCAGGGTCTAAAGTCTAAAAGCATAAAAGAACACATATACAAAAACACTTTACCATTATTACACTGTCCCTTTTTACAAGGTTTACTCACCACTGGCCCAAATCTTTATTTTTCTTTGCACGTGCTTTTAATTCCCACGGTCTCCTTCTGTATACTGCTTACTGAGGCTCTTAGTGGCCCATTTCCCAATTTGTTCCTTCACTTCGCTGGCCAGCTTCCCGGTACATCTCCTCAGGTTTTTCCTCACTTTCCTGATTTCTGTGGGACCTCCATTTGATGATACCTGCATTGTGAGGATACTGAGAACTGGGCGCAGGCCTGCGAGATTTAAAAAGAAACACACAGACTCAGGTCACTCATGTTTCAGGAAAATGAATGCCAGCAGACAGGAGGTCCAGGATGTTCCTTCAGGGGAACAAAGGCTTTCACATGGGTCAGCAAGGCTCAGCAGGGTGCAAACACTGACAGTCTAGTAGGATCCAGCAAGACTGGCAGGCCCAGGAAGGTCTGACAGATTTGAGAGGAACGCTGGTCAAAAGCAGAGGCATCATGAAGTAACACAGAAAAAGAGCTTAACGCCAAGGGGAGGAGCTTAGACTCAAACCGCTGAGAATGATGGGGATTTCCTGCAGAGCTTTCCTGTTCAAAGGTATGCTGTGGGAAGTTTGACCTGCATCACTGTGAGATGCCTAGGACTGGATGGACTAGGGTCAGGTGTAAAAGAAAGGACAAAGGAAAGGAGTAAATGGGAGGGAACAGAGACATATGTTCTGTGCCATCGGAGAATGAAACCAGGACCAACTAAGGTGAGGGAAATAGATGCAAAAATAACAGAAAGAAGCAAAGCAGCAGAAACATTCACCCGAGAAAATAGTTCTGTAGTTGGAATTACAGACACGCCCAACATGTGCGGCCTTATTTAGAAGTGGGGGCTTTACAGCGGTAACCAAATTTAAAATGAGCTCAGAAGGATGGGTCCTAATCCAATATGATTGGTGTATTTATAAAAAGGGGAAATTTGCCCAGAGACAGATATTCACACGGGAAGAATGTCATATGAGCAGGAAGTCAGATGCTGGGGTGGGGCACTTGTTTTGTTGTTGTTTTTTTTTTTTAATCATTTATTTATTTTAGGTAGGGGGCACTTGTTTTTTTTTTATCATTTATTTATTTTAGGTATAGGATACATTGTAGCTGTCTTCAGACACACCAGAAGAGGGGCATTGAATCCCATTACAGATGGTTGTGAGCCACCATGTGGTTGCTGGGAATTGAACTCATGACCTCTGGAAGAACAGTCAGTGCTCTTAACCGCTGAGCCATCTCTCCAGCCCGGGTTTACTTGTTTCTGTAGAAGACTCAGGTTCAGTTCTCTGCACCCACGCGGTGGCTCACAACCATCGGTAATTCCCAGTTCCGGGAGACCCAACCTCTTCTGACCTCCATGGGAATCAGACATGCACATGGTGCACATATGTATGTGCAGGTGAAAACATACACGGTGCACGCAATCCCTCTTAGGAGAAGCTTTCGAGGCTGCCTTCTGTGGTTTCACACAGAATTCACATTTTTGTTCCTTTCTTTTTCCAGAAAAACCGGGAAATGGCGCCGTTGGAAAAGATCCTTGACTTGTAATGGCGATCTCCAGCACCCGTGGATAAACCCGCAGCTGTAGTGGCTCATGCCTGTACTTCTAGTGCTGAGACAGGAGGGTGGCTAAGACTTGCCGGCCAACCAGCCTAGCAGAACCAGTGAGAGACCTCGACTCAAGACAAGAGCTAGGTTGGTAGTAATTCAGGATTTTGTTGAGACTGAAAAATGGTGGAAGAGTCAAAGCGAGTCTGACCCTTCAAGGAGCTTCCAAAGGAGAACAAAGAACTTATTGGAGAAGAGGAATTTTTCATTGATTGCCTCACTGAAGACCCTGTGCTCACATTGGTTTTGAAAATGGGAACTACTTTTCTTGGAAGCATATGATGATCTACAGTCCATCTCTCTTCCAGTTTTCCAAGTCTAGACTTCAATAAAACCATCCCCCAACACACACACCAATTACTGTCACCAAATTAGTTCAGAGAGATGTGGCAGGTGGCAGGTGGCAGGAACTCCATGCCCTTTTTTTTTTTTTTAATTTATTTTTCTTTAAACCTGAGTATTTCTTATTTAATTTCAATTGTTATCCTTTCCCGGTTTCCCCAACTTCCCTAAGTCCTATTCGGTATGGGTGTTCCCCTCCCATCCTTCCCCCAACAATCAGAGTGGGGTTCAGTCTTACTGCCCCTTCCACTGGTGCTCTTAAACCAGTAATTGGAGCCCAGGGTCCCAGTCCATGACATCTTTGGGTGTTTAGTCCCTAAAACACATTGGTTGGTTGGCATTGTTGTTCATATGGGGTCTCGAGCCCCTTCACAGTCCTTTCTCTGATTCAATCCTTTCTCAGTTCAAAGTGAGCTGCCTGCATTGGACTGGGTCAACCAGCTGCAATCAGTGGTTTCATCAGGTCTGTGTTGGTGTCTCCAGAGATGGCATATGCACTTTGAAATGGACCAAAGCAAAAAAACAAACACAACTCAAAATTCAACTCCAATAAACAAACAAATCAAAAAAAACCTCAGGACTGGGATCAATCCAAAACTATTCCTTATGGGATCATTTTTCCAAACTTTTGAAAAAAAGAAAAAAACAACTAAAAATTTTTGACACTTTTTTAATTTTTTTCCTTAAAAGCTGTTTGTGGTTGTTGAAGTTTAAAAAAGATGACTTTTTAGGGGTATTTTGAAGGTTTGGAGTTTGCACTTTTTTGTATTCTATAACATTGTACTTGTGCCTGGGATTCTCCCATAGTGTCAACATTTGAAAGGCACCAGACCCTCGAGCAGATCATTTTCTCTGTCACCACATTGGGGACTTTTAAAACTTTGGGGTTTTTTTTGTTCCTTTCTTTCTCAGGCTAGGTTTTTTATCTGACAATAACTTCTATGTTGGTTTCAAAGCTGGAAAGGTAAAAGTCCAAACAAACTTTTTTTTTTTTGGTTTAAATTTGGTTAATGTTCAGAATTATTGCTAGTTTTGGTGTCACTGAACTAGTGATGAAAATAGTGAAACAAAAGGGTTTTTTGTTTCTCCCTAGGGTTCTTCCCCACCCATCTCACACCCCACCTTTTTTTTTTTTTTTTAGAATGTATCAAATGTTGCAGTTTTGGGGAATAATAAATCCTTGGTCCTCTTATAACACTAGACTACAGGGCTTCTTCTGCCCTCCCCTGTGGGCCTGCAAAACCAGAGGGGTTGTGTTTGCATTTCCTTCCCAGGCAGCCTGCAGCAGGAGTTGTGTGTGCTGGAGGAGTCTCTGTAGCCTGATTCTTTGTGGGTCTGGGCCTTCTTGTCCCACTAATAGAGTCCCTGTCTTCAAAGAGAGCCAGTTCTTCAATGTTCTATTTCCATAATCTCTCAAAATGTTGGAGCTGTCCCTCCGTCCTAGACTGTAAGACAGCACAGCACTCCGTGGAAACAGGGAAAAAGAGTTAAGTTGCTGTGGTCCATCATCTTAGAGGTTGGTTCTCTTGTATCATTTTTGAGGAACCTTGAGGTTGCCTGGGATTCCTCTGCCTTCTATGTAATTCCATCAGTCTTTCTAACATCACCTGTTTGCCCCTGTTCTGTAGGAGGACTTCCTGGTGAACAGAAGGACAAGCTCTCGCTCACTAAATTTCCTCACTGTCTATAGCCACACGCCTGATGGTGGGCAGAGCTAGCAGACCTTTACTAAAACATCAAAAACAGTTTGAAAGGGAGAATTTAAATGGAGTCCCCTATGCAATCCAGATAATTAAATCTGTTTAAGAATTGTAAGCAGGGAGACTCCTATGAATGAGACATGAGGCTAGAGATCGGTGTAGTAGCATGAGAATTATTATTCCAGCAAGCTGGGGTCTGCCTACTTCACGAGGAGAGGCGACCCTGAACAATCTGTTAGTACAGTTTTATACATCTGTAAAGGACGGGTTACAGCGATGGTGATTGGACATAGGGGCATTGGTGAACTCTGTTGACCTTTTAGGTGGCTACAAACCAGTTGGTGTTCTTAAAATTCCTTAGATAAGGTTGAGATAGTTCTGCTGTGAGGACAGGGCTCCCTAGGGACCGGGCATTCCCAACATTCTTGGAACTGTGCCACATGAGATTGGTGCACTCCCTCCTGGATGGGAGGGGCTGGTGGAAAAATACAAGCTCTCTCAATACCAACATGGAAGCCTCATCTCTATAGTTTCTATAGTGCTAGATGGTTCTATTTATACTCTTGGGGGAGAAAAGTACACAACAGTCTTACCCAGCTGTGAGCCCCGTGAGCTACAGTAACAACAGCCTGGCAAAATACACTCGCCGGTGCCATAGTAGCAAGAATGTTATTGGAGGAAACAACCAAGTTTTAATTGGATTTTAAAGCCCACTCCTAAGACAGAACTCATACTAGTAACTGTTACGTAGACCTAAAAACCCGTGACTGGGTAGGTCATAGGCCCCTAGAGCTATTATTCTGCTAACCGGATATAGTATTCCACCGACTCTTAAATTCTTACCTTTATACCCATAGATTAGCGCATCTTCCGTCCCTCATCAGAGCAGCTTTTTAAAAGTTTCAGTGCATTAGACAGTGATTAATGCAGAGACCCAAAGTTGGTCAATATGCAGTGAAAACGGGAAGATAGAGTAGTCAGCTCTAAATAGAACATCTATATTAAATACCCTACACCCAAGGTTCAGTGATCACCACAGAGGAGCGGGTCCGAAAGACCGAAGCCAGAGGTAGTTGATATCTAATGCAGTCTTGTTGGGCCCGGCCCCCACCCTGGTGGGATGACTTGCTCTGCTTGTTGCCCAAGGCTGTAGCATACAATGTAGCAGCCGTGGTCGTGGTTAGAATGACCAAACAGCAAAGTCCTGAGTAATTTCCATTTCCTGTTTTTATCCCGAGAAACCTGGTGTTTTCCCACTGTGCTTCCTGGGCTTTTCCACCAAGGGCTAAGACTGTATATATATATGCCCGAAACCTTGAGTAAACCACATTCAGCATTCTCTCAGCACGAATGACCCGCTGTTGTGTTTTCTTTCAAATCCTCAGGCCTTTGCCCATCTCTGGGTAACTGTGGCGGCGCGGGTGGTGTCACAGTCTAACATTATTTTCTGCATATGACAGGTCCATCATACGCATGAACTCACCTGTACTGTGTGCATAAGACTTGTACAAGATGAAGCCAGCTAAAATCCCAGAATGGACAGGGAAGAGGCCCGTGAAGTCCCACCTCTTGCTGAGATGCTACTGGCTCCTTTATGGCTGCTGGGGGAGGGAGAGTAAATTTTCTTCAGGGATATGGCTCTGAATAGCTACCCATGTTCCAGTAGATGTACACATGTACACACATGCACATACAGGGATTAGCACTAAGTGGACTGTGTGTGCGCGTGCTTGTGTGCACATGCGTGTGTGTGTGTGTGTGTGTGTGTGTGTGTGTGTGTGAAAGAGAGGGGGGAGAGAGAGAGAGAGAAAAAGTGGGTAGAGAAGAGTTAGAAAAGGAGGAAGACAGCCAACATCAACCTCTATCTTTGCTATGCACACACACTGATGTGTGCACACATGCTTACACATGCACAATAAACAAACTCAAACCAAATCCAAGGAGTCTGGCTGCTCAGAAAAGGAATCTGGCAGCTTGTGCTTCTGTTCAGTTAGTAACTGAAAACCGCCTCAAGTCTAAGGTTCGGGGTATTGGTGACAGCTAACTGACTTATTACACATGAATAGCTGAAGTGTCCAATAACCATAAATAACCGCCCATGTTGCATATCCATTTGCCAGGCTTCTGTAAGCTGAAAATTGTCCTCCAGTGTACAGAAAATATTTTAAAAAAGTAAATCTTCATGATATAGTATGTACATTTGTGGTAACGCTTGCTTAAGTATCTATATATTCTTGGGAAAATATTACTTTGCACAACTCCAGTTTTTAATCTATAAGACCCAATATTCCTGTCAGATACTACCAAGTGCAAAATACCTACACAGATATAAAGCTAATCCTTCTAGTTATTTCTAAATCACCTGTTCGATATATGTAAAACCTTTTAAAGTCTACCTCTCCTAACCAAAAATGGTAACGAATGTTTGAGTTACCATTTTATATCTTTTTAGTGGATACATTTTTGTGTGTATGTGGTGATTAGGTTCTTTTTGTCAACTGGACGCAAGCTGGATAAAGCTGGCCTTTAATCACAGCACTCAAGAAGCAGAGGCAGGCAGCTCTCTGAGTTTGTGGCCAGCCTGTTCTAGAGAGCAAGTTCCAGGACAGCCAGGTGACCCGCCCAGCGGGGACCCAGTTATTCAGGGTCCCGAAGAGGCTTTCTACCTGTTCATCAAATGGGGGTGAAGAGAAGAAGGAGCCCAAGCAAAAGTTCTGTTGTCAAGGTCTCGTGTATTGGGGTGAACGTTACAGGTTTTAAGGCTTTCAGGTAGGGGGAGTGACCTTTGTGAAACACAAAGGACGGAGGGAGGAGGGCATTCCAGCAGCGAGAGCAGAAGGTGAAGAGGTCATGCGATGGAGACGCTGGAGACGGCTGGTGTTTGCTCAGACTGAAACATCCTGTGAAAGTTATCTTTCTGTGCCGTAAATTCATGGGAGAGGCTTTTGCCCAACAATCTCAAGGCTTTATGGTAGTCATTTCAAGGTTGAACCTCTGTGGCCATGCAGCCAAGAGTCACGTAGCCACTTTGAGCCATAGTCACAAAGCGGCCAGGCCCAAATCCAATACGGCTCCCTACAGCCAGGACCACACAGAGAAACCCTGTTTGAAAAACAAACAAAAAACCCCACCAAATAAAAGAAAGGAAGGGAGGAAGAGGAACAAAGAAAGAAAGAAAGAAAGAAAGAAAGAAAGAAAGAAAGAAAGAAAGAAAGAAAGAAAGAGAGAGAGAGAGAGAAAGAAAGAGAGAAAGAAAGAAAGAAAGAGAAAGACCCCCGGAGCAGGGAGACCCACACTCAAGTCTCGGGATGACACGACCCCCAAGAACTCACGTGAGACCGTCCTTGCTGGAATCACACGAGGTTTATTAACGGGAACCAGTGCACTGGGGTCGAGACTTGTATCCCACGCAAAGGCAGTGGAATTTGACCCCGAGAGGCTTCGAGAAAGGGTATTTAAAGGGAGAAACCACAACCCAAGGGGGCAGGGATGCTGTCATTGGAAAATCACAAGAATACCAGTGAAAAATCACAAGGAGAAACTCCCTGTTTCTCAAGATTGTTTTCTAAGATTTTAATCTAACTTTATGGTCAGCTAGTACAGGTAGAGGGCAGGGTCTGGAATTTGAGGTATTTAGGGCTTCTTAGGGGTGAGGTTGCATTTTTTAAACTTCTGGCTTTTTGGCTGTATTTTTTATTCTTTCAAAAGAAAGAAAGAAAGAAAAGAAAGAAAGAAAGAAAGAAAGAAAGAAAGAAAGGAAAAAGGAGAAAGGAAGGAAGAGAAGGAAGAAAGAAAAGAAAAGAGAAAGGGAGGAAGGAAGAAAAAGAATTGGCTATACCATGGGGTGCTAGCCAGTAGCAGCATTTCTCCATGGTCTCTGTTTTTAGTTCCTGCTTCCAGGTTCTAAGCCTGGTTTCCTTCAATGACAGACTGTGATTAGGATGTGTAAACCAAATAAATCTTTTCCTCTTCCAAACTGCTTTCGGTCATAGGTCATAACACATCAACAGAAAGCAAACTATACCTGTACATGTTGGTACATGTTCATGTGTGTGCACATGTCTGTGGTTGTGCCCGTGGAGACCAGAGATCAATGTCCAGTGTCTTCCTCACTTGCTCTTTAGTTTCTTTGTAAAGATAAGGGATGGTGGTTTGAGTGAGAATGGGTCACATAGGCTCACATATGTTTTAATGCTTGGTCCCAAGTTAGTAGAAGTGTTTTGGGAAGGATTGGGAGGTGTGGCCTTATTGGAGGAAGTACATCATGGGGAGTGTCTAGTGCTGCTAGGTATTCAACTGCTAAACACTGTATCCCAAGACCAGGTCATGGTGGACCATGAGCACATGGTCACGAGGGCTGGCCTGTTGGAGTGGCCTAGGTAGAACATGGCAAGTGATATTTCAGGTGCATTGACAGGGAAGTAGACAAAATAGCTTAAAAGGTTGATATATGCCCAATTTTAGTGCTTTAAGGCTTCTAGTAAATATAAAAGTGTTGTGCCTTTTATTTGGGAGCTAAACAATCTAAGGTCAGGTAGAATCCCCCAAATAATATTTACCACAAGAGAAGTGGATTTTGAGGTTTCAAAAGCCCATACCAGGATGAGTCCTCCCACCCAGCCTCTAAGATTGGGATCAGGATGTAAGTTCTTAGCTATTGCTCCAACTCCATAAATGCTACCACCATGCTTCCCACCATGAGGGCCATGGGTTACCCTCTGAAACTGTAACAAGCCCTCAATTAAGTACTTTTTTTTTTTTTTTTGTTAAGTTGCCTTGGTCATGATGTTTCTTCACAGTAATAGAAAAATAACTAAGAAACAAGATGTCTCACTGACCTTGGTGCTTGGCAAGTTGGCTACACTGACTAGCCAGCAAGAGAGAGGTCATCCTGACTCTACCTCCCTAGGAAGGACATTACAGAGTTGCACTGCCAAAGCTGGCTCTGGGTTCTTATATTTGTGCAGCTGGTTATTTACTGAGTGTTCCTCGTCCCCAGCCCTAAACGCACGCATTTCTTACAAAGATGATACTCTTCCAGGAGAACCTGCAGAATCAAAGAACACAGCTATCTAAGACAATGAAGACGATTTTCTGAATATTTGCTAAAACATTTTCTGTCTATCCATTGATGTTTTCTCAGACCTTACATTATGTCCTGCTTTCAGGGAAAAGGCTAGAGTATGACTGTATTAGTTCTTTGCCATGGACCTTGAGTGAAATGTCAAGAACCAAGAGAAACAGACGCAAGGGGAAAACAAGGCCCTGTGACAGATTGTGCTTTTCTGAAGGAAGAGCAGAGAGATACAATGAAAACAAACAAAACCTTGCAACCCTTGAGCACTGCTTAGTTCAACTGGCAGACAAAGTCATGAAGGACAGCTGAAGGGATAAATCTTCTTTTGTAACCCAGCACTCACTGTTCAGGGTGGACTTTGATACAAATGAAAAAGGAATGTGATACAAATAAAGAAAGCCCAAAATGATTCACACAAACACTTAGCACACATGAGCACAGAGGAAGGAAATGTTAACCAATAGAGGATAGGAAGGATTCATATAGATAGACTGTGGACCATTTGGACTTAGGGACCTGGTTTATTCTATAAATCAGTGATGTGGGAAACCAGAAAGGCTCAAAAGGACTTTGGAGATCAAACCAAAAACAGTGGCTGGATTTATAAGGTTCCCAATATACAATGAAACCAAAATACAATGAAATAAATTAATGTGGGGTGGGGGCGGGGTGGAGGACATTTTTGAGACAGAGAAAGTTTTAGTAGGGAGAGACTGAGAGCCTTGCAATGCTGCTGTGAGGTCAGCTTTAGTGGCAATAAAGTGCCGTTGTGACAGCATTGGGTGCCATCACTCACATGCTGTGTAGGTAAGCCCAAGTTTCCCTTTTACATAACACTGTTTTAATGACATAGTGAGACAAGGAAGGGAAGAATAACTATCATCTGAACATTCTCCCACTCCACTTCCTCCCCCTTCTCTCTGCCCCTCCCTCCTTTCCTTGCAAGGGAGTCCTATGGGTGATCATTTTACTGTCTTTGTGTATGTTTAAATTTTCATAACAAAATTTCTTTTCAAAATGACTGGCATATTGTTTTGAAATTTTAATATCCCCTTATTGAAGGTAAAAATATTATAACAGAATACAACTTCAGACTGATAAAATTAAATTATTCCAGGCAGAATTTGGGATTTGATATCATGTCCTTGTCAGAAATAAGCTACTGCGGAATGAGTAATAACATCAAGGTATCCGTCTATGTCCATTCGAATTTATTTTTGAAAAATTTTCTCTAAAATAGTCACATCTCATAATGCAAAGCAAAACTAGACACGTGTCAGAGAAATAAATTAGCCAAGCTTATTCTAAGTGTGTTTTTTTAAATAGCATTTGGAAGGCACATTGGAGAAAAGGACACGAGAAGGCCCCAAGCTTTAGAATGTGAGCGTCTGGAAGAACAGTAATTCTGTTCAAATTATGAAAATTAAAACCCAAAGCCATCATTGATAGTGGTGCTGGTTTTCTGACACAGAGTCCCTACGTTGTCTAGACTGGCCTTAACTCATCATCTTCCACCCTCAGACTTCTGTGTCAGCGTATCTGCTTGAAAGTGGTTATTTATGAAAAGTTACTGAGTTCCATTTTGAGTATTGAGTGGGAGAGACTGATGGACACCACAGGGAAAGATGTACAACAGGAGCACAGGTATGTGAGCCATCCTTCAGTGAGCCTCTCCTCCTCAGGTGAGGATGTGACCATAGGTAACATAGACTCAAGACAGATCAGTCACAGAGGACAACGCCCCAAACCTCTCCTCCACAGGTTACATAGGCTCAAGACAGATCAGTCACAGAGGACAGTGCCCCAAACCCATCCCTCACAGGTGAGGACGTGACCACAGGTCACATATGCTCAAGACTACACCCCCCGAATATGTAGATGAGGTCTTCCCAAGTTCTCAGGCCAAACCAATAGATAGTACCTGCTGTCAGACACTGACCCATCATCTGTGGAGAGCCACCACACACATACCCCACCCCTGCATGCCAGAACCCTACACCAAACAAACAAATTTGCCTGCCTGCCTGTCTACAGGGCTACACAGAGAAATGAAGTCTGGAATAAACAACAACAACAACAAAAATCTAAGCCTGCTTATTTTCCTCTCTCTCTCTCTCTCTCTCTCTCTCTCTCTCTCTCTCTTTCCTTCAGAGAGGATTTCTTAGTGAATGATATTTATGTCGATATAAGTTTTTACCTATTTTTGACTGGCTAACTAACTAACTAAGTCTGCCTGGCATACAGAAGGAGTTCCAGGATGACTGATTGCTTTTAACTTTTATTATGCATTTTAATTAAAGATAACAAAAATAACCAAAACCATCAATTCAGAGTTGGGCATTTAAAAGTAATAGAGGCAGAAGGAAAACATTTGGCTGTGGATGTGAAAGGTAGAAGTTTTAAGGTTGCCCCCTAGACAAAAGTTTAGAGCAGAAGAAAGAAACTGGTCGGGCCCTCGAACTGCAATTACACCAGCCAGTTCGACAACTTACTCCCAGGAAGTAGCTGACCATAAAGTTAGATTAAAATCTTAAAGAACAATCTTGAGAAACAGGAAGCTTCTCCCAGGAACTGGTGGACCATAAAGTTAAACAATCTTGAGAAACGAGAAGCTCTTCCTTGTGATTTTTCACTGGTATTCTCAACATTTTCCAATGATGCCCTCCCTACCCCCTTCGGTTGTGGTTTCGTCCTTTAAATTCCCCTTCTCTTAGCTACTGGGGATTGAACTCCACTGCCCCTGCGTGGGATACGAGTCTCGACCCCAGTGCACTGGTTCATATCAATAAACCTCGTGTAAATTACAGCAAGGATGGTCTTACATGAGTTCTTGGGGGGTTGCATCATCCTGAGACTTGATTGAGGGTCTCCCCGCTCCGGGGGTCTTTCAGATGGTATGAGGCTTCCGGCTGCTTTTGGGTGACTCCTCACCATTCTGCACATGCAAATTGGGTTTAATTAAGTTCTGTTCCCCTAAAGGCTGGGAAAGGGAGAAACAGAAAAGACCTGGAACAACAGGTCACATGGCTGGCCGCCTCCATCTTGGTGAGGTCAAGCAGCCGCTAAGATGGCTGCCATCCACATGTCAGCTTCCATCATGGTGAGGTCAATGTGCAAACAAGTGACAGAACCAGGAAGGTGAAACAGACTTGTAGGTGCAAAACCTTCCAGGGAAACACACACACACACACACACACACACACACACACCCCTCACAACTTGAACTTGAACCCAACATACAATAAAGTACCAGAAAAAGAAATTAAAAGGAGAGACCAAAAGAAAACAAAAGAAAATCCAAAAACCCTTCCTGGGGTAAAAGAAATAACGAGACTGGGTGTGGCCATACATGCCTTTAATCCTAATGATCAGGAAGAAGACAGAGGCAGGTGAATGCTATGAATTGGAGACAGGTCTGATCTTGACAGTGATTTCTCTCTTTTTTTTTTTTTTTTTTGTTTCTTTTTTTTGGAGCTGGGGACCAAACCCAGGGCCTTACGCTTCCTAGGCAAGTGCTCTACCACTGAGCTAAATCCCCAACCCCTTGACAGTGATTTCTAAGGCTATGTATAGAGACCCCTTGCCCCAACTAAATAAATGAATAGAAAAAAAGCAAATAAATATAATTATTAACTTGGGACAAAACTAATAGAACAAACAAACAAGGGAAGGAGGTGCTGGGTGCTTGGTTTATGGGAGATGGGAGACCCATGGTCTAGAGTGTCCTGAGGTCTGGGCTCCATGCTCTGAACTGCATTCTCTCTAGCAATCTTCCCAAAGTGGCTGTATTTAACCACATTTTTATTTTTAATAAAACGGTTCTATTTTTAACCACCTCCAAAGGAAACCCCTTTCCCATTAATGCCCAACCTCACCCTGCAAAATTATTGATTTCTTAATCAGTCTCCTCCCACTCCCACCCCTCTCTCTCTCTCTCTCTCTCTCTCTCTCTCTCTCTCTCTCTTCCCCATCCTGAGTGCTGACCTAGCATTTTCTCAGAACCCAAGGGTTTACCTACCTGCCTTGCACACACAAGACAAAGAAAATGCATAAAATAATTATGTTCTGATCAAAATGAAAACAAATCACTATGAAAATTGTCAGACCCTTGTGGGCTGCCTCAGTGTTTGCCCCCTGCTGAGCCTTGCTGATGCACGTAGAAACTTTTGTTCTTAAGAACAAAACATCTTGGCCTTTTCTCTTTGGCCGATTGGCAGTAACCGGGTATCCTGAGGGCGTAAACTTGTTTTTCTACTGTGCTTCCTGGGATTTTCCACCCGGTGGACTTGATATTACACACACACACACACACACACACACACACACACACACACCCTCAGTAAAGCTTTGGCATTCTCATAGCACGAATGACCCGAGTCTCTATCTTTTGTTAAATCCCCCAGGTCTACCCCCGGTTCTCGGTACCATGGTGGCGGTGGCGAGGGTGGTGTCAGAAAATATATTCCTAGGGAAAAAAGCAAAAAAAACAACATCAACTAAAATGGGAATTTTAACCATTCCACCATTCTTTTAATTTACTCTCTGTGTTTAGTCTTCCAAAGGGGAGTAAGAGGGTGGGAGGAGTGGGGGTGGGTCAGTGGGTGAGGGTCGGTAGGCAGCAATTGATGGCAGTGAGGAACAGAAAAAAAACAAACCCTGAGTGGTGGAGTATTTTAAAAATGAGCCTTAAATGGTGTGGAACTGAGGTTGCCGACACCCTCTACTCCCCTAATTGTGCCTGTTCCTTGCCCCGCTAACCTTTCTTAGTCATGTACTTTCACTTAGAAACTGAGGTTGCCTGTTTTCACCACTCAGTCATACTTTCATTTTTGGGTGCCTGAGTTTATCTCGAGTTCATTGTGTTTGGCTGGGACAAACAGGGACCGCCTGTGCCCCTCGGGAGAAGTGGTGGGTACCCTGCTCCATTGTGCGTGGGTGAGTGTTCCCCTGAGCTAGGGAAGACCCTCTTGAAAGACCCGGTGAGTGAGTGAGTGAGTGAGTGAGTGAGTGAGTGTGAGTGAGTGAGTGTGGCAGCACGTGAGCTGTCTGTATTGGTTTGCTTGATTGAGATGGCTGTCAGGCAACACTTAGTGGTGACAAGTTTCCAAAATGCTCCTGTTCTCCGGTTGATGACAGAGGACGAGGAAGTGCCTGCGTGAGCTGGCCAGCGTGTTGGGTGCGTCCCGGAGATTGTGTCTGAGGATGGTCTCTATCTATGTGGTTGTACCGGGAGAACTATAGAGAGGGGTGGTTGCTGTACTCCCTATTAGGACTCATGGTGGGGTTGGTGGCAGCTTGATCAGGTCGACCAGAAGGCTTAGGTCCTGCCAGGAGCTCCTGGTTCCACACCACCGGGAGTTGGGGGGGGGGTAGAGTGGGGATAGGGCTCTGGATCCTGAGCCTGAGGGGAAGCTGTGGTGCCAGCTATCATGGCCCTTTCAGTCTATAAGTACTCATGATTATAAGGTCGACCTGTAAGACTGGACCTGAGTCTTAATTACCAGGAGACTACCGTGAGACCAGAGATCAATGCAATAGCAAGAGGATAATTATTCCAGCAAGCTAGGGTCTGTCTACCTCACAAAGAGAGGAGACCCGGAACAATTCGTTAGTACGGTTTTCATACATTCTGATTGGGCATACGGGAGTATTGGTGAGCTCAATCGACCTTTAGGTTGCCACAGACTAGGTCAGCATCTGGGTCCTTGATGTGCATTCTTTTGGATAAGGTTGAGAAAGCCCTGCTGTGAGGAAAGGGCTCCCTGGCATTCCAGGGAATGTGCCAGATAAGATTGGTGCACTCCCTCCTGGATGGGAGGGGCTGTCTGAGGTTGGTGGAAAAGTGCTAGCCCTCTCATTTCCCCCCTTTTCCTTGTGAGCATTTCAATCATGAAATCACCCAGTTTCTTTGGTCATGACAGCCTGGTACTGGTGTCTAAGCACCATTACTTGTACTGTATTAATGAGGTCTTTAACAAAAGGTGATACAAGGCGGTGATACAAGGCGATTAAAATGCAGGGGCCAAAGGTCAAAAGCAAGGTGACACAATTAAAGGTCCCATCATGATAGAAACCAGGGTAGGCAACCACGTGGAGGAATTAAACCATGATTCCTACCAACTCTGTGTCACCTCTTTTTCTCTTGGCTAGCCCTTCTCAGATTTTGGCCATATTGTCCCTTTGCTACTCCTGAATGATTTATGTAGAAGCAACATTCTTCTCCTAGTGCAACGCAGAGCCCTCCTTGTTGTGAGAATAGTAAGTCTAGACGTCTTTTATTTGGGAGAACCACCTCTGCTAAGGAAGTTAGTGATTCCGGTAGGTAAGAGGTGGAGTTTTCAATGCTCTGGATGCTAGTATCAATGGTTGTGCGCAGATCAGAGTATTAATGGGACTGGGTTGCTAAGGAGGTAATTCTGGTTCCCAATCCCCCAAGGCTGGCCCCTATAAGGACATTTGGAGTTAGGGCAGTTCTCTTTTACCCCGTACCAGTCTTGTATCTTTTACTAATTCTTAAAGGAATTCACAGTTCTCATGGTGCAAAAGCCGGGGCACTAGCCTAAGACGCAAAATCCTTGGGTCCTGCTTAGACCCTCCCAGTGCACGCAGGGGGTTAGTCCAGTGGAACATGTCCACCAGGCGTCCTCGGGAGGGATCGGGTATCCGTCTCTATTGGTTTGGGTGCTATGGGTATGACTGCATAGGAACTGTTTAACTGAGCCCACGCTTAACCCTCGACCTGACACCTGCTGTATGGTAAGGGACGCCCGGGACCTCCGTCTGCAGGCATCATCTTTGACCGTCTGATTTACAGAGCTATACCTTCAGAGTAGGGTGGAACAGTATCGTAGCAAAGCCCACAAGAGCTGGTGAGCGTAGGCTTAGTAAAGTTTAGGACCAAGAAAGATTTTTCTATTAGGTTCAGAAGCGCGTGCCCATCACTCTGGAGGTCCTGATTGATAAGCAGACTCTCGGTTACCTCTTTGAGGGGCACCTTGGGAGTGGGCAAAGTGGGTCGAGGGCTTGTTGTTCTGAGGGCCGAAAGTGGGGGGGCCAGAACGTACTTGGGCCCTATGGAGGCGGTCGGGGCCTCAATCTGCAGGTGGATGGTGAGGAGAAGCCCATTGTTAGAACCAGACTGGTGGCAACTGCACTCCCCAGTATTTCCCTTTTCCCAACTATATGTTCCTTTCCTGTCTCAGTAAACTGGATAGAAAGGCGGTTACAGTACAAGTTAAGGCAGGGTCCCTGTCCAGGTCCCACCTCCCCAAGTGACCTGGGGAGAGCTCCAAAGGGTAAGGTGCCCATGGGATTATTCCATCCCCCTCAGCTGCTGCCTATTAGTCCTTTGTGGAGCCCCTCCTCACGGTTATCAAGTTTGCATGGGAAAAACCGATAGGGAGCTAGAAATAAAGATCTTTGGCAAGTACCTTTATTAGTGTCAGCCAAGGGTCTACAAGTAAAAGTCATGAAGGACTGCACTGAACATCACTAGAGCACATCAGAGGAGAGCATGAAGGAATACTTGTGGCAGAGACCTTTGCACTTTGGTGTAACAAAGCTGTCTGGGCAGGGTGTTTACCACCTCTCTAGGGGGCGTGTTGCCGTTGATATATTAGGAAAATATGAACTTCAAAATTTTATAACATCGTCATTTATTGCAAATTTGGCAGAAATTCTTTAAATCCCAAGTAAATTATAAATTGAAACTACCAAGTTCTCTAAATCTTTACATGAGGTATTATTTAATCAAAACTCCATTGTTTACTAAGCTTATTTTTAGACAGATTTGAAGCAATAAAAACCTGTGGTTTGCTTATATATCCCCTCTTTTTTTTTTTTATTAACTTGAATATTTCTTATATACATTTCGAAAGGTTATTCCTTTTCCTGCTTTCCGGGCAAACATCCCCCTCCCCCCTCCCCTTCCTTATGGGTGTTCCCCTCCCCACCCTCCCCCTATTGCCGCCCTCCCCCCAACTGTCTAGTTCACTGGGGGTTCAGTCTTAGCAGGACCCAGGGCTTCCCCTTCCACTGGTGCTCTTACTAGGATATTCATTGCTACCTATGAGGTCAGAGTCCAGGTTCAGTCCATGTATAGTCTTTAGGTAGTGGCTTAGTCCCTGGAAGCTCTGGTTGCTTGGCATTGTTGTACATATGGGGTCTCGAGCCCCTTCAAGCTCTTCCAGTTCATTCTCTGATTCCTTCAACGGGGGTCCTATTCTCAGTTCAGTGGTTTGCTGCTGACATTCGCCTCTGTATTTGCTGTATTCTGGCTGTGTCTCTCAGGAGCGATCTACACTTCTGCACTTCTTTGCTTCATCCATCTTATCTAATTGGGTGGCTGTATATATATGGGCCACATGTGGGGCAGGCTCTGAATGGGTGTCCCTTCAGTCTCTGTTTTAATCTTTGCCTCTCTCTTCCCTGCCAAGGGTATTCTTGTTCCCCTTTTAAAGAAGGAGTGAAGCATTCACATTTTGATCATCCGTCTTGAGTTTCATTTGTTCTAGGCATCTAGGGTAATTCAAGCATTTGGGCTATTAGCCACTTATCAATGAGTGCATACCATGTATGTCTTTCTGTGATTGGGTTAGCTCACCAGGATGATATTTTCCAGTTCCAACCATTTGCCTACTAATTTCATAAAGTCGTTGTTTTTGATAGCTGAGTAATATTCCATTGTGTAGATGTACCACATTTTCTGTATCCATTCCTCTGTTGAAGGGCATCTGGGTTCTTTCCAGCTTCTGGCTATTATAAATAAGGCTGCTATGAACATAGTGGAGCACGTGTCTTTTTTTATATGTTGGGGCATCTTTTGGGTATATGCCCAAGAGAGGTATAGCTGGATCCTCAGGCAGTTCAATGTCCAATTTTCTGAGGAACCTCCAGACTGATTTCCAGAATGGTTGTACCAGTCTGCAGTCCCACCAACAATGGAGGAGTGTTCCTCTTTCTCCACATCCTCGCCAGCATTTGCTGTCACCTGAGTTTTTGATCTTAGCCATTCTCACACCTAGCCTCTCTAGGTGTGAGGTGAAAATCTCAGGGTTGTTTTGATTTGCATTTCCCTGATGACTAAAGATGTTGAACATTTCTTTAGGTGTTTCTCAGCCATTCGGCATTCCTCAGCTGTGAATTCTTTGTTTAGCTCTGAACCCCATTTTTTAATAGGGCTATTTTTCTCCCTGCGGTCTAACTTTTTGAGTTCTTTGTATATTTTGGATATAAGGCCTCTATCTGTTGTAGGATTGGTAAAGATCTTTTCCCAATCTGTTGGTTGCCGTTTTGTCCTAACCACAGTGTCCTTTGCCTTACAGAAGCTTTGCAGTTTTATGAGATCCCATTTGTCGATTCTTGATCTTAGAGCATAAGCCATTGGTGTTTTGTTCAGGAAATTTTTTCCAGTGCCCATGTGTTCCAGATGCTTCCCTAGTTTTTCTTCTATTAGTTTGAGTGTGTCTGGTTTGATGTGGAGGTCCTTGATCCACTTGGACTTAAGCTTTGTACAGGGTGATAAGCATGGATCGATCTGCATTCTTCTACATGTTGACCTCCAGTTGAACCAGCACCATTTGCTGAAAATGCTATCTTTTTTCCATTGGATGGATTTGGCTCCTTTGTCAAAAATCAAGTGACCATAGGTGTGTGGGTTCATTTCTGGGTCTTCAATTCTGTTCCATTGGTCTATCTGTCTGTCTCTGTACCAATACCATGCAGTTTTTATCACTATTGCTCTGTAATACTGCTTGAGTTCAGGGATAGTGATTCCCCCTGAAGTCCTTTTTATTGTTGAGGATAGTTTTAGCTATCCTGGGTTTTTGTTATTCCAGATGAATTTGCAAATTGTTCTGTCTAACTCTTTTGAAGAATTGATTGGTATTTTGATGGGGATTGCATTGAATCTGTAGATCGCTTTTGGTAAAATGGCCATTTTTACTATATTAATCCTGCCAATCCATGAGCATGGGAGATCTTTCCACCTTCTGAGGTCTTCTTCAATTTCTTTCTTCAGTGTCTTGAAGTTCTTATTGTACAGATCTTTTACTTGCTTGGTTAAAGTCACACCGAGGTACTTTTATATTATTTGGATCTATTATGAAGGGTGTCGTTTCCTAATTTCTTTCTCGCTTGTTTCTCTTTTGTGTAGAGGAAGGCTACTGATTTATTTGAGTTAATTTTATACCCAGCCACTTTGCTGAAGTTGTTTATCAGCTTTAGTAGTTCTCTGGTGGAACTTTTGGGATCACTTAAATATACTATCATATCATCTGCAAATAGTGATATTTTGACTTCTTCTTTTCCGATCTGTATCCCCTTGACCTCCTTTTGTTGTCTGATTGCTCTGGCTAGAACTTCAAGAACTATATTGAATAAGTAGGGAGAGAGTGGGCAGCCTTGTCTAGTCCATGATTTTAGTATATCCCCTCTCTTGAAGGGGGCATAATTTATCAGAAATCAATATAGTTGAAAAGGTGCTATTGGCATTATGATTCACTTACATGTATCTCAAAATAATTATTTAATCAGTGGTAGATTATTTTCTTAAAACTAGTTCACACCCTCTAACCAAGATACACCCATTATCAACCCATTATCCATTTCTGTTGTTTCTGTTCGTAAACGCTGTGTATTGAGGAGCATAAGCTGTATTTGGGCTTTTGGATTTTCTTTTCCAAAATTGGAGGTTCATTTAATGATTCATTTTACTGCATATTATTTGTAGGTAAACCCATACCTATGTAACATATTCTTATATACTGAATTTTCAGTACCTCACAACTGAAAGTCTTATGGCGGCCTCCAGTTGATAACTTTGCAAATAACAGTTGTTAAAAGCACCTGTGTATGTGTTAAAAAACATCATTAGGAGGGTTGGGGATTTAGCTCAGTGGTAGAGCGCTTGCCTAGTATTCGCAGGGCCCTGGGTTCGGTCCTCAGCTCAAAAACAAAAAAACAAAAAAACAAAAAAACAAAAAACATCATTAGTTTATGTTTTAAACGATGTCCTACTGAATATAGGGTCCAATAGACAGACATCATATTACACATTTCATAAGGACTAATAAATCTAGAGAAAACATCTTAAATGAAAATGGACAGTGATAACTGTGGGATCATCACTCTCAGAATTGATTTCAACCCATCCATCTGTAGCACTGCATGGTTATGTAAGAGGTACGTTCTCTTAGGATCACCATGAACTTGTGTTCTTTGTACTTGTTCTTTGGATTGGTAACTAAACTTGTTTGCCACGACTGCACCCTCTAGGTTATTGGGCCACACTGGTTATTGAATGGTTCCTAGATATCATAACTAGATAGGACTGTTAGCGACCTCCCTCTTTTGGCCGTTTGCTCTTGGACTTTTGGTGCCATGGAAGCAAGTTCTCCAGGAGCTGCGTTCAGATCCGTTCCTGTTCAGGAATCTCTCAGGTCTATTTCTAAAATCTATGCTGTCCTCAGCAATAGGAACTTACCTTCCACCTCTGTGGAGTAACCATATTTAATGGTGTGTGGTAAATCTCCAACCCCAATAAGCCCATGCAAAGAACACACAACTTAGGTATAATGTTTATAAGCTACACACCTAGATCTGACAGATTCACTATTACACTACTTCATTCCCCTGTTGTGAGATCTCTTGCTACTTGTGGCTTCTCCAGGCCACATAGTTCTGTCCCATCTTCCTTCTACCTCCTTTTCCCCCATCTTCCTGTCTCCTCCCTTTTCCTCTGTCTCCTCCTCTCCTCCCTTCCTTCCTCTCTCTTCCTAGAACCTCCAGCCCCACCTTTCCTTTCCACTGCCCACTCACAGACTCTACCCTTTATTTGAACAGTTAGAATGGGGCAACGTTTCATATAAAATCACACAAGTACATGATCCACTCTTCACGGGGGCGGCCCCTCTTGAGGAAGCAGGATTAGCATTAAAATACAAACAGCACCAGGGCAATCCACAACACAACAAAAATGGGCTTCATATTTTGGCTGTCTCCCAGATATCCAACCTTTCCCTTCAGACCTACTTGTCTATCGGTTTTTTAATATACTTTATACTGATAATGATTAAAAATAGATTTATCTCTGTTGTGGTTTAGTCTGTTATTATGTATTATAATGTTAAATACTGGCCCTCAGGGTCCTGTTGCCCCCAGGGACAAAAAGATTCTCATATACATCAAATGATGCTATGTAACCTTGCTCCTTAATTTAAAGCTATTGGTTGAATAGAGATGCCTACAGTCCAGAGTTTAGAGATCTGAGGCAGAGACCACAAGGAAAGGAAAAAGAGATGTGAAGAAGATGGCATGGAGTAGCTGAATGCTGAGAACATGGCCCTGAGGGCTGGCCAGTTGGATTAAGAGCGGCTCAGGTAAAATGTGTGGCAATTTATACCATGTTCATCTAGGTCCTGCTTCATGCAGGCAGTATTTGGTGAGGACTCATCTTGGTCTGTCCTGCAGTGACTTCATTCCCAAAGGAGTGCCTGGAAAGAATTCATAAATCTAGCCAGTCTGTAAGAAAGAGACATAATCCAGGTATTTTAAAACCGGGAGCCTACATTGGGCAGGTATAGAGTTATACTTAGTCCCCAGCGATGAAGTCCCTTGTGACTTTCTGATTCTCCTGGCCATGTGCTCATAGTCCATCTCCAAAGTGGAAACGTAAGGGTTCTTTGCAAAGTTAGTTAGTTGTGTTGGATGGTGTTTTGCTGGGGCAGACACACGAAGGAGAGTTTTCCTGAAGTGCACATGTGAAAGACTAAGGCAGACTCCTGAAGGGAGTTTAGCTGAAGCAGGCGATGATCTGCAAAGCAAGTATGTAAAAGCACATGTGAGGAAGGGTTATCTGCTAACAACGCATGTGTATTGGTCTGCCTTACATTGCAAAGTTGAGCTGCATTTATTGGGACTCCATAGAAAGAAACGCACCAAAATATTTCTGGTGACGCACTGCAGTGTCTTGCCACTTCCACAGACTCGGGCTGATTGGACGCACGTGCTGAGACAAGGCCCATTTTGAGGCAAGGCATATGGAGAACATGTAATGTTCTATAAATAGAACTCCACAGAGTGGTGGGGAGAGAGAGCTTGGCTTGCTGCTACAGCTAACTGTGCAATGCTTGTGGGTCTCGTGTCTTCACTGATCTTCACTTCCCTGAGAGAGGCACAGCAGAGAACTTCTGGTCTTCCAGGTCCCTCCTGCTGACTCAAGCCAAGGCTGAGGCCTGGCTGTCTCTGCTAGGTTGTGTCACTGAAGTTGCTAACCCAACTCTACAGAACTGGACTGCCGATGTTATCTGTGAAGTGTTTGCTAGTGGATCAACCTTCTGCTTGCTGCCTGCTAATTTGTGAATTGACGTGCCAATTTCTAGACAACATAAATGGGAACTTGCTCCAGAAAACCTTTCTAAACAGGTCCACTTCCTCCCCACCCCTATATCCTTTTTTCTCCACTACCTTTGGTGAGTGGCGGACTAGAAGGGAGGTTAAAATGTTTAAAAACCATCATTAAAAATAAAGTTTGAAAAAATTAAAGTTACACATCTCCTCTCATGGCAACCTCCTCTCAATCTTCTTTCTCTCTCCTCTTCCTTTTTCCTTCAACCCAAATTGACCCTGAAGTCCCACCTTTCTCTCTCCACAGGCTTTTTTAGCCTTTTATTGACCAGTTAAATTGGGGAGCAATGTTCATACAGCATTACATGGTGTACACAAGGATCTGCTGGTCAGGAGAAACCAATACTTAGCATTAGAATACAAGCAGCATCAGACCAACCCACAACAGGAATGAGATTTGGACCTTTTCAAGGTAAAATGGTCAATGCCAGAGAATTCAAGGAGCACAGGGACAGTTCTTAAATGTAGGGGGAATGTGTGTTTCTAATGAGTTTGCTAAAATCGGGGAGGGTGGCCTGAGGTTTTGGTGGTACACTTGAAGGCCTTTGCCCTCTGCTGAGCTAGACAGCTGGTTCCCTTCAGCAGAATACCACAGGACATGGAATCTTTTTTATGGTTGTTAAAGCAATTTTCATCTGTACTGGTCAGCATGTGAAATGCACACTTAAAGAATGGCTACACTGTGTTGGGTTTATAGACAAAACCCAGTGCCTCACACAGTGGTAGAGTGCTAAAAGTATGCCATAGGAAAGAACAAAAGAGTTTAGATTTCCATATGACTTTGACGTTCTCCATGTTAGTGGGTGTGCACAGGAGGCTGGTGAGAGAGCAGTGTCTCATTTACAGAAACCATTTCTCAGACTATACCACATAATGTAAAATGTTCTAAGTACCTTGAACCTGAGTTTATAGAAATATTGTTTAGGAAGATAATGTGAAATTCAGGCGATGTGGAAGACCTGAATCAAACAGTCGCTCGTAGTACAACATGAGGGACACCAAAGCTGCTGCTCTAGGAGGATGAATTAGCACCTCCGTCCCAATGCCCTCGTGCTAGGTGAGAAGGTAATCAATCCACCCACACTAACGGGAATCTGGCCAGCTCCAGCACGATGGGCCTGGTAGCCCTTTCCTTTCTTCTCCATTCCCTCTGCATTGCCAAAAGCCATTAGATTGTATGCCTAAAGCCAACCCCTAAGGTCTATTTCCCTATTCGTCCACTTCCTTCTCCTGCAGCTATCTGCCAAGGTCCACCTATCAAAGTATTGAAGTCCAGCAATGGAAGCGCCCTTTGGCTCACCTAATTAACATGCCCAATTAAAACTGAACTCCTCATCGTCACACAGTGTCTCCCATTTTACCTTTCCCATCTCCCCATGTGTCACCTCTCTCTCCACTCTGTCTAGAGGCAATTAGTCTTTTGTCCTCATTGGAAAAGTTTCTGGAAATTGGATGTCCAATGTCACCTGTGTATACTTTCCCAAGAAATAGAACCTGGCTGCAGTATATCAAGAGCAGATATTTTATGAATCTTGCAATGAGATCTCCCTGGAACTAAGAGCTGCTTGTGTGGTTTGGAGGCCTCTGTGAAATGTTTCCAGACGTTCTTACAAGCCTCCAGGGCACTGGGAGAGACACGTAGCTGTCTGGACCTGCTGACAGTAAGTGCCTCCCTCTGCCTTGCCCAGTGACAATCTTCTAGTATAAGAACAGGGCTTTTTCCTGACAGGCTCTCTGCTGAAATCCAGAAGACCAAAATTATGGGGGCAGTGCTTGAGACAGCATGCTTCTTGATCAGCTTGCAGGGGCAGCTTGTGCTCGCTGGATCATATCTGGCAAGAGAGGAGGTATGGAACCATGAAGATGCTGTAGGGATAAGCCTCTGGAACTTGATGCTTTTAGGGGAAGAGTGTGGTGGGTATTCTGACTATGCTATAACCATACAAGGGTGCTGGGCCGCTGAACTGATCTCTAAGCTTGTAGTTTTGTTTTTGTTTATTATTTTGTCAGTCCAAGATAGCTGAACTGCTCATCCTGCCTCTAACACCCAAGCAATAGGGTTACAGGCATGTAGACTCATGCCTGATTTTGAAAAATCTTTTTATTTATTGACTCGTGTGTGTGTGTGTGTGTGTGCGCGTGCGTGCATGTATGCATGCATGTATGTATGTATGTATGGTTTTTTTTTTGTTTTTTTTTTTGTTTTGAGACAGGATTGCACTTTTTGGCTCTGGCTGTCCAGGAACTACTATGTAGACCAAGCTGACCTCCATCCTAGAGTTCCAGGCCTCTGTCTCCCTAGTACTAGGATTAAAATGTATCCCACCACACCATGATCATGGGCCTGGAGATAAAAAGAAAGGTCTTTGCTCAGAGAACCTGGCTTTTAGCTTTCTGCCTAAGCTCCACCCCCACAGTTGCCTGGCAACAGCCAGGCATGCCTGACACTGTAAAAGGGGCTGCTTGCCCCCTCCTCACTCTTTCTGTTCTCTCTTGCTCTTGCCCTCTTCCTTCTTTGTTCCCTCTCTCACCTTTCCCTTCCTCCATTCTCTCTGTGCTCATGGCGGGCCTCTACTCCTCTACTCTATTTCTCTACTTCTCTTCCCCTTCCCACCTCTCTGCCCCTACTACCCTCTTAACTCCCCTCCCCATACCCTAGATAAACTCTATTCTATACTGTACAGTCAGGGGAAAGGGACGTCTCAGCATGGGCCTGCTGAGACAACCCCTTTCCCCATACCTTACCACACCTCCATAGAACATATCCCCCCCCTTTATCTTTTTATAAACACATCACTAGCAACCAATAAATATTTGATTTTCCTCTTTGCTCTCTCTCCTCTTGATCTACTGGCAAATCAGCTTCTTAGGCAAGGATTCCAGACGCAGAAAGTAGAAAGACTTCCTGGAAATATGGGACAAGAGTGGGGATCAGGGTCAGAGCCCCTTATAGTAACCAGTCTTCCTCCAGACATCCTGCTGTAGTATTATAGTCCAGATCCAAACACTCACAGAGACCACAACAGGCAAGGTAAGAATTTTACTTAAAGGCCAAAACATCTTCTGCTCTCCACAGGATTGGGAGCAAGCAAGTGATCCCAGCTGCAGCAAGAAGAATCTTACATAGTTTTTTCATGGCTTTTCCAACCAAGCCAAGCTTAACAGAAGCAGAACTTTTGAGGTTAGCTTTCAGCATAAACCCACTGTTACAAGTTTTTCATGTCACTGTGCTCAACAAGTTTTAGAAAGCCTCATTTTTCAAGTCAAGGCAACCTGATTGTCAGGAGGTATTTGGTGTGTGTTGGTTTGAAACAGTCTATACAGTAGGAACATAAATCTCACTTTACCTGAGAAATGCAAAGACAAATACCAAGACTTTGCAAACAAGTCTGAAAGCTGTACAAGAGGGAGAACAAAGGTGTTCTTACTATGTAACTCACATTAAAATCAATAGTGAAGGCAGATGGGAAAGTCAGCTTCTAACAATCCCACATAAAGGACTACATGGGTTCAAACTGTCCTCTGATAGGAGTTGGTGAAGACTGTCCCATGCCTAAGACAAATGATATTTTTTAGGCACCTTCCTGGCCCAGTTATCCATGTGATCTCTGGGACTAAGTATAATGCAGCAAGAGACAATCGATGATTTTCAAGGCTCTGGTGGGCCCCTCTTTGTGACAGCCCAAGCCCAGCGACCACTGGCTGGGAGCTCTTGGGTGCTGCAGCGGGAGAGCACCCACAGCTCCATCCCTCCCCTCCATCCCTCCCACCACTGCCCTACAGCTCGCTCCAGCTGTGGGCTGTGGAGGCACAAAAGACCTATCCTTCCCACCATGGTCAGCGGTGGCAGCAGGGCGCCAGGCCATGTAGGCACGGGGAGATCGATCACTGCATATGACCCATCAATGTTAGAACAATGTGTTAGGGTAGAAGTCTCTACTCGCACCCTGACAGAACACACCAAGCCAACCTGGTTCTACATGGTGAGGTTTAATGAGAGAAGAAGAGTAGAAGGGGGGAGAAATAAAGGAAGCCAGACATAGGCATGTGGGGGGAAAAGGGGAGAATGGGAAGAGAAGGGACAGGGTGGAAGAGTAAAGAAGAGAAGAACAAAGAGAAAGAGGAGGGGGCAAGCAGCCCCTTTTATAGTCAGGCACAGCTGGCTGTTGCCAGGCAACGGTGGGGTGGAGCATACCTGACTGTTGCCAGGCAACTGTGGAGGTGGAGGTTAGACAGAATACCAACAGGGAGATGAGACTGTGTAAGTACCAACTAGGCTCAGCACCCTCCTCTTTTTCCCCCATTCCAGGTAAGAGAGGCACTTTATGCGGCTTGCCCACATACTCGCCAGTCAGAAGAGCACCACTTGGCCAACTCCAGTGACTCTGGAGTACAGAAGACCTGGCTCTTTGGGAATAACAGACCCTTACATGTGTCCTATAGGATGGTTCTGTCCTTCCTAACTGATATCAGACTAGCACGGTCACTTTCCGAGGATATGGGAATCACTGGAAATCACTTCTATCCTGATCACAATTCACTAAACATTATAGAGAGAGACTATGTCCCTCCCGTCCTATCTAGGGTTAAGAGATCATCTATCCTATATGACCCAGAGATAGGCATTGAGGACTAAGTTAGTTTAAAAGCTTGAACTACAGATTTTCAATGACATACTTCTTTCAACACTTGCTGGGTACCTAGGAATTATCTGATGCATACATAGTGGACTATCATTAAGCCTTGTCTCCAACCTATCTCACCTGTATAACCAGCTATACTCTTCAGTTAGCATCTGTGTCCTGAGAGTGAGAGGCTGACTTCACTCCAAGTCAGGTTTTTAACCTCTAGGCTTAGCCTCTCTACCCTGCTGTGTTGTTTGCCCTTGGTTAGGAGGTGGGGAGCAGCAGGTTGTCTCTACTTCTGGAAAACAAAGGTTTGCTTTGTTTCTTTGCACACTGGGGTGTCTTGAGCCTGTTTGACCATAGACAGTCTTCAGCTCAGATTCTAGGGCTGGCAGACACCAAGCTGATCAGCCCTCTTGAACAGGCAGGGTGGTGTGTGTGTGTGTGTGTGTGTGTGTGTGTTTGAGGTGACTGTTCTTCAACCTGAACATTCTGAAACTTACACACGCTATTTCATGTAGCCTCTTACCTTTGCTGTGCCACTAGCATCTCAGACTTGTGCGGAGAACCCCTCCAGGCACATGCACGTAAGAAGAAAATGACTCCGAAAAGATTTCCTTTTCTCTAACCCATGGTTTCCTTAGATCTGGTATGTTTCAGAGAAACAGTGAGATTTGAAAAGAGTGGGTAAGTGCCGAGGGCCATGAAGAAGGAAGGACAAATGGCTTGAGAACTCATGGAATGAGGCCCACAGGTTACCACAGCCGCATGAGAAAGCCTCTGTGTCCTGAGGACTTCATGCTATTATGGAGTTCTACTCTGCCCTTGCATCCCTCTTAATCTAAAAATAATGTGAAAATTCTGAGCAGCGCTTTGGAGATCCCATGGATCTTGCTTCAACAGTGTTTGGATAGAAAAGACCCGGGGACTCCCACTTTATTAACTCCCAGCCATCTTACAAGTCTCTTCAGTCACAGCCTCCGGGACCATCTCCTTGCTGCCTTCAACTCCTAGGACCAGCCAGCACTGTCTTTGTGCTTAGCCCCATACACGGGATCAGCCAAGACCTCTCAGATTCATCAGGATTATTCCACCGAAGTGGAAGCTGCCGTGAACCGCCTGGTCAACTTGCACCTGCGGGCCCCCTACACCTACCTCTCCCTGGGCTTCTTTTCTGATGGGGATGACATGGCTTTGGAGGGCATAGGCCACTTCTTCTGAGGAGAAGCAGGAGGGCGCTGAGCATCTCCTCAAGTTGCAGAATGATTGCTGGGGCCATGCACTCTTCCAGGATGTGCAGAAGCCATCTCAAGATGAGTGGGGTAAAACCCTGGAGACCATGGACGCTGCCTTGGCCCTGCAGAAGAACCTGAACCAGGCCCTCTTGGATCTGCACGCCCTGGGTTCTGCCAGCACAGACCCTCACCTCTGTGACTTCTTGGAAAGCCACTTCCTGGATAAGGAGGTGAAGCTCATCAAGAAGATGGGCAACCACCTGACCAACCTCCGTGGGGTGGCAGGGCCACAACCAGCGCAGAGAGGTGTGCCCCAGGCATCTCTGGGCGAGTATCTCTTTGAGTGCCTCACTCTCAAGCAGGACTAGGAGGCCTCTGTGCCTTCCAAGGGGCTCCCTCCTCTGCTCTGCACCAGCCGCCTGGGCACCTCCACCCGATTGTAATCACCCTGGAGCCTCTCCCAAGTCTTGGACCAAGTAAAGATAAAAGCTTTTTGAAACAGAAGAAAGAAAGAAAGAAAGAAAGAAAGAAAGAAAGAAAGAAAGAAAGAAAGAGAGAGAGAGAGAGGGAGGGAGGGAGGGAGGGAGGGAGGGAGGGAGGAAGGAAGGAAGGAAGGAAGACAGACAGACAGACAGACAGACAGACAGAAAGAAAGAAAGAAAGAAAGAAAGAAAGAAAGAAAGAAAGAAAGAAAGAACTCTAAGGAGGCTTGTGGGACCCTCCAGGGCCCGGTCAGTATTTGACCCCTGTTGTGCTTTGCTGATGCATGTGAAAGCCATTTGTTCCTAACAAAGGAATGCCCTGACCTTTCTGTTTACCCTGGGCAGTGTGAACTTGGGGTATATATTTGGTGAACCAAAGTAAAAGATTTGGCATTCACACAACACGAATGACCCGAGTATGTGTTTTTTCTTAAACCTCACAGGCCTACCCCTGGTTCTTGGTACAGTGACAGGGGCTTCCAATCTCTCACTGGGCAACATCTCTGTCACTCACAATACTGATGCTTAATCTTTCAGGCATTGCTGCTGGAGCAGATTCAATCACCACCCTAGAGAAGAACTTAGATACTTAAGATTGTCAGCAATGACCACCACCCTTACAACACATTGGGAATAAAAGTTGTTAGTGAAGCTAGGTTGAGATGTTTTCTACTATTATTGGCTCTGATGCAGAAAATCTTAGGGAATAATTTGAAGTTCAGAAAGACATACTCTTATGAGTTAAGCTAGGACCTTTGTGGTCAGGAAACAAGAACAACGGCACCACTAGCTGTCATGACTCTCCCCCAGGCTGGACTGGTGATAATTGATTTCTTACTCCCACTTTTCCTCTCAGCATCCTGATGAGACTTACTAAGAATTGCTGCTAAGTCAGTATGCATTCTGAGGACTTAAAGTAGATATGACTGATTTTTTATATAAAAGTTTAGATTGGTGATTCTTTAAAGAGTCTTACTAGATTACTTTTGAAGAAAAATAAGAAAATAATTACTCATTTCTTTGTAATTGCAAATTGCTGCCTGCCAGTAACAGAAACTGGCTGAGAAAACTATCTTGCTTGCTTATGCTTTGTTAATCTATGACGAGTTGCTTTGTTATGAATGTGCATGGGTTTGTGGTACTAATTTGTGTTCTTTACCTGTACTTCCAATGTTATTTCTTATAAGGTATTAGAAAACACATCATTCACTATCCATTCATTACAATAAAACTAAAACATAAATGCATTGTAATTTAATACTGCTTGAAAGATTTTGCTGGGATAGATAAGGGATGAAAGGAAGAATAAAGTGTGGGGATTGGAGCATCCACCAACTATGTGTATGTGTAGGGCTATACGTGTGATGGGTTAGAGCACTGTTCCTTTTATCCATCAACTGTGTGTGCATGTACGAATGTATGTATGTATGTATGTATGTATGTATGTATGTATGTATGTATGTACGCAGAGTTTGCATGCATAAGGGTTGGAGCTTCCACCCTCATTCACCACGTATGTGTATGTGTAAGGTTTGTGTCTGTAGTGGTTTGGAACATTGTTCCTTTCACCCATCAACAGAGGGTGTGTGTGTGTGTGTGTGTGTGTGTGTGTGTGTGTGTATGTGTGTGTGTGTGTGTATGTATATCTGTAAAGCTTGTTGCTTGTCTGGGTGTGTGTTGCTTTCTCAGACCACCTATTGTGTGTACTTATGTATCCAGGTGTGAAATGTTTGAAGCCTGCTTGCTGGAGCTCTGCTCTAATCAATCTATGTGTGAATGCATATATGTCTGTCTACAGGTCTCTATGCGTTACGTATGTGTGTTTGTATGCATATATGTTTGTGTATATGAAGTTACTGGACTCCCTCTTCCACTCAGTATGGGGGGGAGAGAGAGAGAGAGAGAGAGAGAGAGAGAGAGAGAGAGAGAGAACACTAATACATACTCTTATGTGACCTTGTCCCCAAGTTATTTCTGAAATGTAAATAAAAATGCCTACAGTCAAAAGCTGTGCAGAATCGAGATAGGTGTTCCCTGGTTTTCCCAGTTTGGGGTAGGGTGGGAGGAGACCATGACAGGCAGGGGTAGATAGAAGGTAAATAGAGAAGCCACCATGAGGTAAGAATCTTTAAATAATGGCCATGTGAGTTGGTTAATTGGAGTGAACAGCACAGACAAAACCATGGCAAATTATATAATAGAATTATTGGCTGACCACTATGTATAATACTATACAGGATGGCTATTTGCCCAGTTCTTGTGCTAATTAAGGATTATCACAAATATAAAACTTGTATGCATCTTTTATCCAGAAACTAAATGGACAAAGAATGAGTAGAAGTCCTAGGTTGAGGTCAAATACTTTCTACTACACAAAACCAGATGTCAGCACCTAGAATTACAATCTTCTCAATCCCAGATACCTACAGACCAGCATAAAAACAAAACCAGTAACAGCCAGGGCATTCAAATCTCGATTAGAGCCCATCAGCACTATCACAGAAGGCCCTGCATATGTCAACATGACTGAAGAACAAGGATAAAAAAGACTGTAAAACAGCATTTGCACATATGAGAGAGGTCTTTAAAGAGGAAAATAAAGAAATCTGTGAAAACACAAACTGTGGAAGGAAATGAATAAAGCACAGTTCAAGATATGAAAGTGAAAAGAGAATTAATAAAGAAAGCCTAAACAGAGAGATCGAGACATGTAAAATGTAGGAACTCAAATAGTCTCTCAGAGGCAGACCTTATTAACAAACTACAACAGATGGAATAGAGAACCTCAGGCATTGAAGAGATGATAGAAGGAATGGATACGTAGATTGAGGAAAATGTTAAATCAAAAGGGAGGAAAACAGTAGAGGGGGGAAGAAAAGGAAAGAAAGGAAGAAAGAAAGGAAAAGTAAAGAAAAAAGAAGGAAAGAAAGAAAGACAGACAGACATACAGACAGACAATCCTGGAAGAAAACATCCAAGAAATATAGAATTTTTCTACAAAAATAACAAATATAATAATAAAATAATAAAAATAATAGAGAGGAAGAGGAAAACAAATTCAGGTCAAAAGCAAAAAAAAATTCTCAACAAAATAATAGAAGAAAATATCCTTAACTTAAACAAGAGACTTTATCAAAGTAAAAGGAGCACACAGAGTATGAAATAGACTGGAGTTGAAAAGAAAGTCCCCCCCCTCCCCCGGGCATATATTATCTAGGACAGTAAACATAGAGTGTTGGACCCTGCCTTGGGGTGTTTCTCTTCCCCCTCACTGAGCCTTTCAGTCTGCTATAGCAAGAAGTTGTTTACACCCTTGGCAGCTGCTCTTAGCCCCTGATTTGGGGTTGGGATTTTCCATGGCACCCTTCCTCCCCACCGAGCCTTCCAGCTTGTTGTTGTTAAGAAGTTGTTTATGCTCCTGATTGGGCCTGGAACTTTCCACCACACAGACTTTTTCTGTTTTCCTGGTTGGGGGTTTTCACCTGCCTTGTTGTTTTTCCACAGCTTTTGCCTCGGGCATATAAGGAGATCTCAGTAAAGCCTTGGTGGCACTCTCTGAAAACAGGTGACCCATGTACCTGTTTTCTTTCAATCCTGCAGACCTACGCCCGATATTCACACACTGGCAGTGCAGGCGTGGTCAATAGAGAACAAAGAAAGTGTAATAAAAGCTGCAAGGGGAGAAGGACAAGTAACATATAAAGGCAGACCTATTAGAATTACGTGTTAATTCTCCCTAGAGACTCTAAAACCCACAAGAGCCTGGATAGATGCGCTGCAGACTAAGAGACCAGACTAATAACATTGGATTTTAGTTGACCCAAGTGCCTCTCTTCTTTTACCACATGCAATATTATTAGATACTTCCTAAAATTATCTTCAGAGCTTCTTTGAGGAGGCCTGAGGAGCTTAAGACCTCTGATAAAGTATTTTGTACAAAAGGGGCTGCTTGCTTTTTCCTTATTTCTACTACAGCAGCATGTAGGCAAATTTTTTTGCAGCCTACTTTTATTAAGAATTCCACCTTTCCTCTGACCCACTGCCCAGCATAGGTAGTGGAAGAGAAAAGTTATTAGGATATGGGGGAAGAGGACCTGTTTAGCAATATTTCTTTGGGAACTAGCTTGTTTCTCTTTGGCAGCAGTTCAGTACAGTAGCAAATACCAAATTCAGGAGGGGGTTCACAGGGGAGGAAAAGCATAGTGGAAACATTGTGGTAGTGACTGTGGAAGACTGGGGAGCTCCTGCTCAATTTGCAACAAAGCAGCAGCTTAACCGGTTAGCTGGAGACCTGGCTCTCCCACCGCCTGCCTTGCCTGGAATCTGCACAGGATACAAGAGGACAAGTAACTGTGCCCAAGCTGAGCCAGCAGGACAAAAGTGCCTCTGAAGGACCTCCAGGCACCAACTTAGTCAACTTCATTAGAGCAAAGAGTCTAGAGTGTTTTCCTCCTTCAAGCATGGCACCCCAGCCCATTTTCTTTCACTCCAATTTTGATGGCTTCTATTTCCCTTAGTAATTTTGTCATTTAGTCTCTCTCTCTCTCTCTTTTGTTTCTTTGTTTCTTTATTTCAACTAATATAAATGCCCAGCAATTTGATATTTTTAACCTAATATTTGTTGTAGCTTATGCCATGTGTACTTGTACATTAATTTTTTTTTTTTTTTTACATTTGCCACACTTTAACAGGACACATTAGCTTAGCTCAATCTGTGTTCTTGGGTTTTTTGAAGCAAGTGAATGTTGTGGGGACCTCATTTCCAACTCCTGATCCTTGTCCCTCTAAAGTCAAATGCTTATTTATTTTCAAAGTTTTCTTTGCCAGTGTATATGTATGTGTGTGTGCGTGTGTGTGCACATATGAGCACTGATCAAAAAGACTGCATATTTTTATTTTTCATTTTAATTTTGTTTCAATTGGTGTGTGTGTGTGTGTGTGTGTGTGTGTCTGTGCACAGATTTTTAGTTTTTAGTTTCTACAACGAGTCCCAAGGGATTGAACCCAGGTAATCATACTAGTGCAGTAAATTCTTTTTCCTGCTGAGGACCTTGCTGGTATTGTACAAGTGTGTGTGTATGCCTGTCTAATTTTCATATATGTATATACCATACACTGCGCCTATCTCTGTCTCTCAATACCATTCTCCTTCCTTTTCTCACCTCTTCTATCCTTTCTTTTTATCCCTCCGGACAGTTTCTCTTTGTTCATGTCATGGAGACATTCATATTTTTTACACATCAGTTTAAAATGTAGGAACACATATACACGCCGATTGAAACAAAATTAAAATGAAAAATAAAAAATGCAGTCTTTTTTATCAGTATTCATTAACGAATATGCTTTTCTTTGATTTTCAAATACAATTCATATATAATAATTAGTGGTCAGTCAGCTTGAAAATTTTCCTTAATGCTGATATCCTTGGAGTTTTCATAAATGTTTCATAAATGTTATTATACTATCTGCAGATAAAAATGTCAACTTTTAATTCCTACTAGTGACAGGACTTAAAATATCACGTTCCTCCATTCTGACCATAGCAGTATGCTGTCTATAAGGGTGATCGCCACTTAGCAGTGCTCAACAAAAGGGAAGCAGAAGAGTGGTGTTGTTCCGACCCCTTCTGGCCAAAGGTCGTTATGTGCTTGCCCTGAAGAAATGAGGATATGGATACTAGGTATGGGGCGCCACCTTGTGGAACTAAGAATTTAGTGCACCTGAGCGATGTCTCCCACAGTTGCCTCTGCTGGCTCCAAGTCCAAGAGGTGGAGAACTGAATTGCCCTCCCAACAAGCACTCCTCTCTCAAAAGAAGTCCAACTTCAGTTTTAAAGGAAACGGACACTTGATTTCCATTGAGGTTCGTACGCATCCCTCAAACTGGCATAAGTCCAAAGGACTTTGAGAAAAATGAAAATACTAGGCAACCCAGGACACTGAACACCATTAGAAAATTCAGGCCAGTGCCTCTCATGGTGGTGGTCCACTGTTAGTTCAAGAACTCAAGCAGGAGGGCAGAAGCAGGGAGTAGAACATCCTTGTTTACATAGATAGTTTCAGGCTAAATACAAACAGAAAGAGATCTTTGATTACAAAATACAAAACCCAGAATGAACATGTCATTGTAGATGTGTGTCCCTTCTGAGTGCACGGGGTAAGATCGAACTTTATCATGCCAAGAGAACCGTCATGAAAAAATTAACTGGAGACCCCAAGCAGATTAGAACAGAAGTAATGGTGCTGGAGAGATGGCTCCACGGTTAAGAATACTGGCTGCTGTTTCTAGAGGTCCTAAGTTCAATTCCCAGCAACCACATGATGGCTGGCAACCATCTATAGTGAGAACTGTGCCCTTTTCTGGCCTGCAGGCATGCAGGCAGGCAGAATGCTATATACGTAATAAATCTTAAACAAACTAAAATAAAAACAAATAGATTTAATAAGTAGGAAAGCTACGTGTATTTTATATAAAAAGTGCAACTACATCTACTGCTATCCTGCATAGATATCCAGGGGCCTGCATCATCCTTCTATTTCCATCCACCACTTCACTATCTGAGACCAGTGTCACTTATGAAATAACTTCAACTAAGCTATGCACGTACCATCATCATTCAAGCCTAGAAATAATAACTCCTTTAAGGAATTTATAAAAATTTTTAGTCAGTATGTAGCCATGGGATCTCTCAGGAGTTGGAGAGATGGCTTGGCTGTCAAGAGCACTGACTGCTGTCCCAGAGGTCCTGAGTTTGAAAGACCCTCAGACAGAGGAGACTCTCGTTCCAGTCCTGAGGACACCCACCACCCCACGAACACACGGGACTCAGTCATGATGTAAAAACAAGAGGTTTACTTTGGGATACCAATGCAGTGAGACTCGACACGGTCCTCACACAGGAGGGATGTGGAGAGCCTCAAACAGCAGAAATGTACCATTTATATAGTCACACAGCTTCATTAGCTCAGCTATTTCAGTGCCAAGGATATCTGACTAGGCAGATGTTTCCTGTCCTGGAGTTCCCAGGACAAGGCTGCAACCATATCGTCGCAGCCATTTCAGTACCAAGGACGTCTGACTTGATATATATTTTTCGTCCTGCAGCACAATCTATAGTGGTCAGTCAGCTTCCTGGAGATGTTTCCTGCCTTGTAATTGCCCTGCAGTAAATACGATCTATACCATCTGTTCTTATGGTCGGGCAGCTTCCTAGAGAATGGGTGGGAATGTGTTTTCTGTACTTTCTGGCCTATTGTCTAACGTCTAGGGGCTAAGCAAGGGCCAGCTTAAAAGATTCTCATTCTTAAAAAATGGCTACACTAAAATAAGGGGGATTGTTTAAGTTCAAGTCCCAGCAACCACAACCACCTGTAATGGGATCTGATGCCCTCTTCTGGTGAGTCTGAAGATAGCTACAATGTACTTATATAAGTAAAAATTAAGTATTAAAAAAGAAAAAAGACCTCTCAGTGTAGTCTGGCAGACCTACATGTCATGGTCTTGTGTGCCACCAGTGTGCGAATATCGGGCATAGGTCTGCGGGATTGGAAGAAAACACGTACACGGGTCACCGGTTTTCAGAAAGTGCCACCAAGGCTTTACTTAGATCTCCTTATATACCCGAGGCAAAAGCCGTGGAAAAACAACAAGGCAGGTGAAAATCCCCAACCAGGAAAACAGAAAAAGTCTGTGTGGTGGAAAGTTCTGAGCTCAATCAGGGGCATAAACAACTTCTTAACAACAACAAACTGGAAGGCTCCGTGGGGAAGAAGGGTGCCATGGAAAATCCCTGCCCCAAATCAGAGGCTAAGAGCAGCTACCAAGGGTGTAAACAACTTCTTGCTATAGCAGCGAGAGAGAAGGGAAACACCCCAAGTTAGGGCCCAACAGACTTGCTGTGTAGACCAAGCTGACCTTGACCCTACAGGGAGCTGCCCTACTTCTTTATCTGAAATTGGAACTCTGAGTCACTATGCCTATCTGTGAAGAGTCCTTTCCTGGTTGTGGTGAGCAAGTTTGCTTGTCCTTTCCCGTCAGCCAATTCTTCTATGTAAATGAGAAAGTTTAGAGACGCAGGTATTTTGAGTGTCAAGAGAACCAGGCAATAGCGGGGAAACTGTCATGGCTCCTCATAGTTCCTCTCCTCTCGTGTCTGCTGGCGAAAGACCTTCCTCTTTCTTCCCAGAGTTCCTTTCTCCCTCCCAGGAAGTCCCACCTTCCACTTCCTGCCCCACCACCAGATTTTTATTAAAGCCAATCAGAGAATGCCCTTCGGTAGGTGAGGAGGGACAGAGACACAACTTCACACGGTGTACCCCTGTAGACGTTGACGACCGAGATTGGCTATCACAACTGGCATTCTCCTTTGCTTTCTGTGACTGAGAAAAAAAAATCAAGATCAAAATGAACTTGGAGAGAAAGGCATTTATGCCATCTAACATCTTACAGTTCATCACTAAGTGTAGTAGGGCAGGACCTCTAGCAAGGATCTGAAGCAGAGATCAATACTGCTTCCTGGCTTTCTTTCTTAAATACCCAGGACCATCTGCGCGCACGGGGCGGGGTGGTGGTAGTGGGCGGGGAATGGGTGGTACCACCCACAATGGGTTGGGCTCCCCTACACCAATCATCAGTCAAGAAAATTCCTCACAGACTTGGTCAGAGGCCAATCTGATGGAGGCATTTTCTCAATTGCGATTCACTCGTCTACGATGACTTTAGATTATGTCAAATAGATAAAACCCTTAACTGGCATGACTGGGAAAAAAAGGAAAGAGAACTCAAAACGGAGACAATGGATCGAGAAAGGAGGAAGAGGCGCTAAGGACCAGAGGTCTCAAAGAGAAGGGAAAGGAAGCAAGGCAGAGAGGCAGAACAGGAGGCTAGGATATGAGGAGGGAGGAGCAATCTGGTCACTAAAGCGGGCCTTGCTAATGACTTCCTGGAGATGTGTCCCAAACGCAAATACGGAAGGGAAAAGAAAAACGTGTTACAAAAGGTTCTTATTGGAAAGGGAATAACACTCGAAATGTATATAAGAAATACTCAAGTTAATAAAAAAAAAAGGTTCTTATAACTAGAAGGGAAGAAGTGATTAAACATCTCTTGTACTGCTTTCTGCAAGCCCCAGCTGGAGTCTTGAGTCCTACCCGTCCCCCAACTTCAGGCAGAACATGGCTGTTGGAATCACAGCCCAGTGTCTCCATCAACTGCATGGATTACATTATTAGTGTCATGGAAGACCGTGTGGCTCAGTGGTTCTCAACCTTCCTAATGCTGCTTATGTCTTAATACCAGTTCTTCATGCTGGGATGACCCTCCCAACCGCGGAATTATTTTGTTACTACTTCATCGTGTAATTCTGCTACTGTTATGCAGTATCTGATATGCAGATGGTCTTACGTGACCCCTCCCAAGGGGTGGTCACCCTCTGGTTGAGAGCCACCAATGTACTTGGAGCTTGGACCTTTGCTTTCTTAGACATCAGAGGACCTACTTGCACTAAGAGTGAAAGCTATCTGTACAACTCTAGGTCCTCATTCTGGTACCAGAGAGAGCATGTTCCAGACACTGGTACATGCCTTCCTGTTTCCCTCATGAGGGCCAATCAAGGGAGGTCAGAGAGCGGAGACAGTGACTCTTTGGTTTGGGGGTTGGGTGGACAACAGGACTACATGCCTCTAGCAATTTGTGTTGTCTTTTGGTAGGCAACTGAAAGGATCCCCCCAGCTCTAGTTGGTGTGATCCCTCCACAGAAGATACTCTGGTTTGGAATTCAGTGTGTGAAAGGTATTGGGGGGCAGTGCATTAATGTACGATGCACAGTTACATACACTGTACACTATTAAATATCCCTGGAGCTGGAGTGCCTGCTAGAACCCCTCGTGACATTCACAAATCAATGTCGTTGTACCAGGTAAGAAACTCAGCAGAACGTTGTTATGTCTTGTGTTAGAGAATGACCTTGCTTGGAGCCTGAGACCCTGAAGGCTCAGTAGGTCATTTAAGAAGGCACCCAGAGTTCCTCTTTCTTCTCTTCTTGTCCATTCTGCAGCCTGCACTCTTTTTTTTCCCCCTCCATCTTTATTAAATTGGGTATTTCTTATTTACATTTCAATTGTTATTACCTTTCCCGGTTTCCAGGCAAACATCCCCCCAACCCCTCCCCCTCCCCTTCTATATGGGTGTTCCCCTCCCCGTCCTCCTCCCATTACCATCCTCCACCCAACAATCACGTTCACTGGGGGTTCAGTCTTAGCAGGACCAAGGGATTCCCCTTCCACTGGTGCTCTTACTAGGCTATTTATTGCTACCTATGAGGTTGGAGTCCAGGGTCAGTCCATGTATAGTCTTTAGGTAGTGGCTTAGTCCCTGGAAGCTCTGGTTGCTTGGCATTGTTGTTCATATGGGGTCTCAAGCCCCTTCAAGCTCTTCCAGTCCTTTCTCTGATTCCTTCAACGGGGGTCCTGTTCTCAGTTCAGTGGTTTGCTGCTGGCATTCGCCTATGTATTTGCCATATTCTGGCTGTGTCTCTCACAGCCTGCACTCTTAAGCAGAGGGACTAACTCACTCCCCTTCACAGGGCAGACCTTGGTAAGCTAAGGTACATGAGCCTGCAGTCAGGTCATACAGGATCAACTCTAAGCTTAGCTCTTTTTCCTCCATTAGAGTTGGTATCAATCCCTTCCTCTGACCCTCTGAAAAATAGCACCTTTACCAGTGGTTCTCAACCTTTGAGCAGCGACCCTTCTGGGGGTTGCCAAGTGACCATCTTCACAGGGGGGGGTCACCTAAGACCATCTACATATCAGATTTTTTTTCACATTACCATTCATAACAGTAGCAAAATTACAGTTATGAAGTAGTAACGAAAATAATTGTATGGTTGGTGATCACCCCAAGATAAGGAAGTGTATTGAAAGGTCACAGCATTAGGAAGGTTGAGACCACCGGTCTAGTCCTTGGAAATTGTGTGTGGGGCCTCTCCCCGTCCCTTTATTGCATTTGCTTTAGAAACTCTGAAAAGTTCTCTTCCTGCACGAATACTTCCCTGTTGGAAAAGAGGTAATGAACTTGTCTTCAGTTTTCTTTTTTCTTTCTTTCTTTTTTTTTTTTTTTTGAAGCAACTTCCCAGCCCCCACCCAGCCCAAAGTCTCAGCAGGACTGACTGACTATTCAGGCTCTTCAAGTGGGCACAGATGGAGATTTGAATTTTGTTTTGGGAAGAAAATGCTGCTTTCCCCCACACCCCCGCCCCCTCCCGCCACAGATACAATAAGCATCAAACTATGGCTTCCACTCCACAATTTAGCTAGGAAAACATAATGTGCTTTTGTAAATTTTCTTTCAAGTTTCTGATAAATAGGAAATCTTTTGTCTGAGAGGCAGACAAAAGAAAGGGGCTCCTCTCATCTCCGCCTCACACATACCACACGCACACACACACACACACAGAGCTCTGGGCTTTTCATTGCTAGTTCTTCAGTCTTCCACTCTCCTTGAGCGCTCATCTAAATTTCATTTTGACTGTTTTATTAGCTAACAATAGCTACCCAAGAAAGAAAAAAGGGGCGGGGGGGGGTTGGGGTGGGGGAGACAGTTTTTCATTAATTTGTTCTTCTTCAGGTATCAAGTGCCTTGAAAGGCTGTGGCTCAAGAGGTACCGTTTCCCCAATTATGAGTGAATTCATCCAGTAGCTTCCTGTTGTTCCTGGATTGTGATGGGTGGGCTCTCTCCTCTTGAGAAAAACCAAGTTGGATGCCTAGTTATCTCGCTAAAGAGAATTATTTAAGAAGGTGACTATCAAAACTCGATGTCCCTTTCCACATCCCTACTCTCCTCTTTTTCAAGATATAAATGGGTTAGTGTCTTTTGTGAGGAAGGGGCTCACTACACAATGTACCTTTGGCCAGCCTGGAACATGACTTGTAGACCAGGCATGTTTCTTTTTTTTTTTTTTTTTTTTTCGGCGCTGGGTAACAAACCCAGGGCCTTTTGCTTGCTTGGCACGCGCTCTACCACTGAGCTAAATCCCCAACCCATACCAGGCATGTTTCAAACACAGAGGTCCACCTGCCTCTGCCTCTTGAGTGCTGGGATTAAGGGAATGCCACCGATGGAGTTAGCCTCGGTTTTGGTAGCTTATTATTTTCTTGTTATGAAACAAAAAAGAGAAGCAATGTGGGTTGGGGGGTGGACAACGATGGAGGCAAAACTAGATTCAAATCCTGGCTATGGCTGTCAACTCAGACAAGTTAGGAGCATTCATCACTGGGGAGACGAAAACAGCAAAGAGAGGCAGATATGTCTTGGCAGTACCTTGCCTTGCACTGAGGGTACCTCCCACTCCTTTAGGTTTTTACCTTTGCTTCTAAATCTTTGGGGGCTGGATTGTAAAACCATTCATCTGAACCCTTGCAGACTGAATTAACTCATGGCACTAGGCTAACAGAGCGAGCAACTATGTAACCGGAGGGTATTTGAGCAGTCCGCCGTTTCAGCCGACTGTGTTCCCTTCGTTTCTCGGCTGGGGAAATTTTGCAATGAAAGTTCGGAAACCGGTATCTCAGAGGTACTTTGTTCTTTCACGGGGGATTTCTTTTCCTTTCCTTTTTCTTGACCCAACTAGAGGATATAGTCATTTATTAATATATCGCTCTGGGTGAGCCCGGACCATGGAAAAACCAGGTTCTTGTAATGTAGCATCGGAGTTCTGCCAGACCCGGGAGGAAGCTGCAAAGGTTCTCTGCACCTTTGTCTTGGGAGCTCTGACTTTCTGCTGCGTGTACGTTTGCATTTCAATTAAACGCACTGTGCATCTTAAACACCTGGCAAGACTTGAGCCGGATAAACGGACCACCTGTGGAGTGTGATAGGCACCGTTGCCAGGCTTCTCCCAGGCTTGCCTCATTTCAATTCTTGCAACCAGTTTAATGAAGATTAGGACGGGTGTTGGTGCCTGAAGCGAATAACCATTGACGGCTGGGCTGCCTTGTTCCAAAGCCTTCTACAGCCCAGAACCTTATGTTTGTCTTGAAAACTTTCTCTCCAGATTTTAAGCTCCAGGTCCCAGAACACAACGATCCACTCGTGGGCAGGTATCATGACCTCTCCACTTCCGAAGAAAGGGGTAAAATGGAGCGGATAAAGGCTGTAAACTAATAAGGACCGTGGTAGTATCTGCACCCAGGCGGCCTGACCCCTAAAGGTGAGCCAAGTCTCCCCCTTCCCTACCCCCCCACCTGGATGAAAATAATAGAGAGCAGGTCCTAGACGGCCGGGGCGAGCAAGGCTGCTCTGCGCCTGCCCCTCTTTCCCTCCCCGTTTCGGGGTCCAAGCAAGGTACCCCGCATGCCCTAGGCGCGGGAATTTTGCAAATGTGGGGTCTCTGTGGCCACAAGGGAACGACCATGTTCTGGTGCGCGCTCAGCTGGCCGCGCCCGGCTGCAGGTGCCACGTGTCAGGCGGAGAGCCATCTGTGGGCGCGCACGGGCTCTTTGGCCTTTTGTGTGCACCTCACGATTCCCTTTTCTCTGTGTCCCCGGCGTGGAGAGGTGACAGGAGAGCCACAGGGGACTCACCCACTGTTGGAGTTCCCCCACCCCCACTGTTGCGCGCGCCCAGGTTAGGGGGCTCGCGCTCACTGCACGCTCTGATACCTTCTGATCCCCGCCCTCCCCAACTCCAAGCGAGAGAACCTCGAAGTCCCAGGGTTCTGGGTCCTCTAAGGGACTGAGTTGATGGGAAGAAAGTGGCCGAGGGCCCTCTGGGAAATCCCCACCCCCACCCACCCCCCACGCTCCACGTCCCCCACCCCCGCGCACACTTGGGAAGAAAAGGGAGAGCGTTGCGGGCGGGCCTCACATGCTCCCCACTATGGCGGTGGTGACTTTGAGGAGCACAGGGCCCTGTGGCTTCTGTGCAGGTGCTTCAGTGTAGGGACGGTCGCTTGGGAAAGCCATCCCCGGGTGTCAGTTTCGTTTACGCAAGTGTGCAGAGGTGGGGATAGCAGGAGCCACTCCCGTTGAACAACAAAACTCAAGTGACAACTGTGTGTTTCTTCCCGTGCCACGGTACTGAGCATCTGCTTAGCCTAGTTGAGGGAAAGTGGCAGGAACCGATTCTGGTGTGTCCAGCAGAATAAATAATGGCGCCACCAAGACTTTGTTTTAGGCCGACCGTTGGTCCACACCACAACATGCTCATTGCTAAAAGCTCCTCCACCGGGCTTTTGTGAACGAACAGATCAGGGTTCCATGAAGCGTGATCTTGAACATGCTTTAAGCACACTTGCTTTTTCATCTGTGAAGTGGTCCCTAGGAACTTGTTTTAGAAGGAAATAGGGGTTGGGGATTTAGCTCAGGGGGAGGGCGCTTGCCTAGGAAGCACAAGGCCCTGGGTTCGGTCCCCAACTCCGGAAAAAAAAAAAAAAAAAAAAAGAAATAGTACAGGATGGGAAGAAGTGTGTAAAGGGGAGGAGGGCTCAGAATAAGAATAAACTGGTGTGACACACACACTTTTTGGGCCAAACGACAGGTGTGTGGCGAGTTGCCCTTGCTGTTACCAGGGGAAGAGGAGGGTGGGTTGGTAAGTCATCAGACCATTAAGGGTTCTGGGAGGCAGTCATCTGCCATTTGGAAAACCACTTCGCCAGGATGCAAAAGCGAGCTGAGAAGGAAGGTTTACGAAAAATGCAACGCGCATAGTCCCCATTCTCAAGATCCGAGGGCTCTCTTTGACTTTAGCCAAACCAAGAGCCCGCCATCGCCTAAGTGCCCTGCCCTGTGATAACCCCAGTCTGTCGGAAAGCCACATGGTTTCCAGTTAAATGTGAATTTCTGGTCTATCATTCAAAGCACCTGTGCGGAGGACCTTCGTGTACCCAGCCTTCTCGGAATCCAAGGATGAATACAATGCCGGGGCTCTTTTCCTCTTTAGCTCTCTCCATCTAGTGGAGAGCCGAATGTGGATGCAGGGCACAAAACAACAGTGAACAGATTGTGATGACAATAAAAAGCTACACAAAGAACCAACCGCTCTGAGGCCCTGGTAGGGGAGCAGCTGCCTGGGCTTTCCAGGTAGTGAAGTGGGTCTCCACAGCAACCGGTGCATACCGAGGGGGGAAATAGCTTCTTCTGTAGAGGCTACACAGAAAGTTTAAGTTTTTCTCTCAGTGTCCTCCCCCACCCCCATCTATCTGATCAAACTCAAATGTAATCATATATGGATCATCTAAAGTGGAAATGACTTTTGGTTTCATAATGACGATTTAGAAATTCTACTAGGCACTCTGTCATCTTTTGATGTATCAAAAATTAATCCCAAGGAAGGGGCTTTTCTGTTTTTCTTCCTTTTCTTTTCTTTTTAGATCCAAAATGTCCTTTTCATCCTTACCATTAAGACGCACTTAAAAAATACTATTTAGATAAGGGGCTGAGGGGGGAGGGCTCAGCAGTCAAAAGGGCTTGTTGTTCTTCCAGAGGACCAGGTCTTGGTTCCTAGTACCCAGATCAGCTCTGACTATTGCTCCAGCTTTAGGGGATCCGACACCCTCTTCTGGCCTCCCAGCTCCTACTTGGACATCTGCATATACCTACACATAGGCACACTCCTACACATAGGTAACGTGTGTTTAAAAATATTTAGATATTTTATTTTCACACTCTTAAAACTTGCTAATATATTTGTTTTTTTTGTGTTAGGTAGAGAAGATTAATGTGACAATTGAGGAAATAGAAACAGAAGGGAAACAGCAGGAAGAACATAAAAGGGATACAGGAAAGTGCATGCATGGGGCCCGGAGGCGGGGGAATTTAGGCAATACTGAAGGTTGATGCTGGGCGGGGCTTAGAAGTGAGGGGATTGAATTTCGATGCCCCCTTGCCTTTGGGAAGACTGTCTTCCTAAACCTTCTTTACTAGACGTGTGTGGATCTTCAGTTTCAGAAGTTAGTTCAGAGCACGTACAAAGAGACAGTTTATTCATGGGCCAACTAGTCCTAAGTTAGAATGACTGCCTTGCGTGACCTAGGGCAAGTTTCTAGTCAGATGTATCAGCTCTCCTGTGATGTGGGGGTGATACAGTGATCTGTGAGAAGCTGGTGTTCTAGGGGTACCTGCCTGTGTCAAGACAGGATCCTTCCTGTTGGGTCCTACTGGGTGATGAGGCTTGGTGCTATGGATCACAACTGAAATGAAGGCACAAGTCTTTTCCAATTCAGTCCTGTGTGCTGGTCTCTCTGCTGTGGCTGAATCTACCCCGGCAGTGGAAGTTTGCCCTGGAGTTCTCAGCAGTGAAAGCTTAGGCACATGGGAGGAGATACTGGAACAGCTTTTAAAGAAGTCATACACAGAAGGGGAAACTCTTCCTCCCGCTTTCCTGTAATGCACTGTAATATTGTTAGGAAGAGCTGTTTCCTACTCAGCAGCTTAACAGCCTTCCTCTGTGGCCAGTGGTCCTGGGGTTGAAAGTCCTATTTTCTTGGACACCTCCTTTCATGTAAGTGCGGTCCCTAGAGAAGTGCAAGAGAGGATCATGATTCTTTTACAAGACTCATCGGTGTGGGTCAAATTTAATTTAGGATGGCACACTGGGACGGAAAAGTAACAACAAAAGTCTCTTGGTTGAAAAGCAAGAATATGTGAAAGTGTGAATGAAGGTTGTTCTGAGGGTGGTTCCTGTTTGAGAGGCATTGGTTCCTGTCTGTCTGCTGCTGTTTGTTTTGTAAAGTGCATCCTTAATACCTATAAACTATTATGTTTTTTAAAAGATTTTATTGTTTTTAAATTATGTGTATCTATGTAGGAGTGTAGGCAGGCGACCAAAGACTTCAGAAGAAGGTATCCGATTCTTGAAGTTGGAATTGCAGGTGGCTGTAAATAAATTAGAAAGAGGAGGAAGAGGAGGGGGAGAAAGAGGAGGAGGAACCCCAGTACTAGTAGCCAGACAGAGGTCCCCTCAAGACCCTGGTCCCAGAGTCCCCAATTATAACTCAGGTTTCCTTGTTGGGTGGCTTCAGGGATGGGAAACTCTCGACGGTAGCCAGTAACAAAGCTCCCATATGTTTACACTCGTGTTGGAAGAGTTGGAGAGGGGCTGTGGCAGGAGGTAGCTATTCATTTAGTACATTCGGTAATCTGTTAAAACATCGCGAGAAGTTCCACTTAGGGTAAAGGCTGTGGAACCTGTACGTGAAATACCCCTAAAACAGACACCTGAAATATCAAGTGCTCCAAAGTTTGAAAAGTGGCAAGGGCTTACTTAATGACACAAGCGGAAAACCCCACGGCTGACCTCCTGTGGCAAGTCATACTTAAAGTCCTGGTGCACCCGAAATAATGAGTAAGTTTGCCTTGCGGAGCGGTTGAGGTGTGCGAAGGAGGAATGTAATGGGATTCCTATTTAAGCTTGGGTCTCCTCCCCCACACAGACCTCGTGATTTGCGTTCGAGTCTTCCAAAGGAAAAAAAAGCAAAAAACCTCCAAACCACTGCCGATCTGACAATGGATACCCAAGAAGTGTTTGTTGGAACAAAAGCAACAGTTGCATAGTTTAGGAAAGGGACATTACAGAGCAGGAAACCATAGGGTCCCTAGGGAAAGAAGCTGCCGGGGAGGTGTGCCACGAGGACTGTGACCCACCCCCTTCGTTAAGAGGCCTCAGCTAACGCGGGACGTTCTCTCTAGTTCGTAAGAGACCTTTAGAAGCCCCCTGGGTTCAGACACACTCATGCAATATGGACATATCCCATTTTCAGAATATTAATTTAGATCAGAAAGATGGAGGGGCCTGCCAGGCATGTATATAACCAGTTTGGGCAGTTTAGCCACCAGAAGCAGGTAAGGGGAGAGAGCCGCATATGGGAAACAGAGCAAGGGTCCACCGGTCTTCAGGGGTTCTGGGTAAAGTCTTGGGAGTCTGAGGGGCCCTGTCTGTCTACGAGCAGGGCATCCCGATTGGACGCCAAGAGGGCTTCTCCTTTGCACAGCTCTAAGAATCATGGGTTGATTTACCATTCAAGTCTCCCTTCCCCGGGCTTCAGCACACCACCAGTCTTTGCCTATACTTGCCAACCCTTTGTAATGGGATTTGGCGCCCTCTTCTGGTGTGTCCGAAGACAGCTACAGTGTACTCATGTACATAAATAAATAATTCTTAAAAAAAAAAAAAAAGGTTGAGAGTTTCAAATCTGGGGCTAGAGAGATGGTTTAGGGGTTAGGAGTTCTCAATATTTTTACAGAGGACAGTAGTTGAGATCCCAGCAACCCACTGGAGAGCTGCACCCGCAGGTCCCCCTTCAGAGCCCCTGACGTCCTCTCCTGGTCTCCGTTAGGTACTCACGCACATACATGCACACAGACACAGATATGCACATAAATGAAAAGGAAGCATTTTCTTATAAGTTTTTCTTTTAAAGATTTATTTATTTATTTACTTTATGCATGTGAGTACACTGTAGCTGTCTTCAGACACACCAGAGGAGGGCATCAGACCTCATTACAGATGGTTGTGAACCACCATATGGTTGCTGGGATTTGAACTCAGGACCTCTGGAAGAGCAGTCAGTGCTCTTAACCGCTGAGCCATCTCTCCAGCCCCCTTTCTTATAAGTTTTAAGCCTGTATCAAACACATTAAAAATTTACTTCATTCATTTCTTCCCTTATTGTTTTACTTTGATAAAGGGTTTCGCTATGTTGACCAAACTGACCTTGGATTTATACTCGTTTCTTGGCCTCCAGAGCAGTGGGAATTTTAGGACTATGCTACCAGGACTAGCCTGAGATTTTTCAATAGATTGTAGGCAGATGGAATGGTTTGGGAGTTGTTGGAAGTTGGTCAGGGGTTGGACTGACATTCAAAAGGTAACAGCTTATCACACCGTGAGCTAAGTGAAAGAAAAGTTCACGCTCCAAATCGATTTCAAAGTGCGTTTTTCTAAGTATGTAATAAGGACGTTTTCTGTAATAATTTCATTCCAGGACAAGTGTAGAGTATCTGTTACTGAGATGAACCAGAAAAGAGATGAGGTATTTAAGTATTATACATAGTTTGAGAGACATGAATAAGTGTTACTCTGTAGGATACACTTGCAATCTAATTGTGGGGACATAAATATAGAAGTAAAACTAACTTCAAATGAGGACACGCATACCTACAGCCAAACCCTGGACAGAGATCAGAGACTCTTATGGAAGAGTTGGGGGAAGGGTTGAAGGCCCGAAGAGGGTAGGGACTCCACAGGAAGACCAACAGACTCAACCAACCTGGACCCCTGGGAGCTCTCAGAGATGAGCTGCCAATCAAAGAACATACACAGTCTGGACTGAGACCTCCGACACATATGTAGCAGACATGTAGCTCAGTCTCCATGTGGGTCCCCCCAACAATTGGAGTGGGGGACCTAAAGCCGTTTCCTGTCTGTGGAATCTGTTCCCTTAACTGGACTGCCTTCTCTGGCCACAGTGGGAGAGGAGGCACCTAATCCTGTAGAGACTTGATGTGCCAGGGTTGAGGGGATACAAGGGTGGCCGCCCACTCAGAGGGGAAGGGGAAGGGGGGTGAGGGGAGGGACTGTGCAAGGGCAAGAAGCCTTTGGGATGTGAACAAACAAATGAATAAATTTAAAGGAACCAAGATGCAAGTCTTCTACAGAGGACGAGACAGTGGCGTAGAAGAGATAAACATAAATATACGTGAGGGATTCTGGGAGGGAAGCTATGCCAGCCCTCATCTCTGGTATTAAGGACCTTTCGGTGGCCATGCATCACAGATGCATTTACGTTATTTGATTTCAATCAAGATAATTGGTGGAGAGATTTGCTTTCACATTTCTCTAAGAGATGTGCACGTCCCAGAATGAGGATATTGAGTGGGTCTGTGGCATGGTGAATCTTTTATTTTTTTTTCATTCATTCTTTCTCTCTCTCTCTCTCTCTCTCTCTCTTTGGCCTTGATCGTGTCCCATGCTCGACAGACACATAAACGTCAGAAGCAGGGAGCAAGCCTCTCTTGCTGTCAGGGACAAAGCCTGGCATCCTATCTCATTAAGAACCAAAACCCAAACCGAGGCTTGACATCAGCAACTGCTGCTGGCGTGTCCTTGTCTGTGTGGATGTCCCCCCTCCTCCCTAACCCCACTACCCCTCATCCCATCCCCCACCCTGCTCATCTGTCCACAGTGTCTGTCCCTCACATCCTTTCCTAGCTCAGACCTGTCTTCCTACAGGACCCACCGTCTCAGGCATCTCCTCTCCAGACCCTGGTTGGCAAAAAGGACAAAACCTGTCTTTAGAACCATTGCAGCCATATTGGAATATGGTTTTGTATTTTCCAAGCACGTGGCCACAGGTGCATTGTTGAACCTTCATTTAAGCCTCCATTTTTTTTTAACTTGCTAAAATCGTACTGTGAGGACCTTAAAAACAATAAAAAGATAAACACCTCATGATTAACCAGGCCCCAAAGCTGTACACCTCAGTGGGCTTCCTATGCGGTTAGAAAAGCCACTCTGGAGTTAGGGAGCTGCACAATGGGTTTTACACTCTCCCCACCTCCTGTATTTTCCATGCACTTACAGACCGTCAAAAATTAGAAACTCTATGTCAGAATTAAAACAGAAAAACAACAAGCATGAGATCCTCTTTTATGACCTGTGCTCATTACCTGCATTCGGTTCCTTCTCCCATCCAGTATTTCCTCTTGTCGTACTGCATGCATGCTTACGTATGTGCATACATATTACAGCTATAGTATAGGCTGAGCTCTGTATGTGAGGGGGGACGTGCGGCTTTTTTTTTTATGAGATCGTGCGACCTAATTTAACATTCTACATTCTAAGACCATTCCATCTCCTGCAAATCTCGTGGTTTCACTTTTCCTTAGAGCTGAATAACTTTAAGACGGGATTTAGAATTTTAAATACAGCTGAGTTTTCACGATCGACTCATCTGTTGATGGACAGCTACGTTGGTAACGTTTCCTCTCTACAGTTAAAGAGCAGCCACTAACCAGGAAAGCAAATATCTCCTCGGTAGGGTACGGTGCTCTCTCGGTATATGCCCAAGAATGAAATAGATCGGTCATATATTAGTTCTACTTTTAATTTGTTTGAGAAATCTCCAGACTGATTTCTACAGTGGCTGTGTTGCTTTTTGCCTCCACCAACAGTTAATGAGAGTTCCTCTCTCTGTCTCTGTATTTGTTCTCTACTTGAGTTGGTGTCTCAAAGCAGTTTTAATTTGCATTCCCTTGATGGTTAGGGGTAGCAAACGCTTTTCAAATAGTTGTTGGCAGTTTATCCATCTCTAATGATGATCGACAGCTATACTAATCAACGATAGGCTACATTCTTAAAGGTTAAAGCCAGGTGATGATGGTGGTGGTGTACCCAGGCAGCTCTCTGAGTTCAAGGCCAACCTGGTCTACAGAGCAAATTACAGGGCAGCCAGGGATACACGGAGAAACTCTGTCTCAAAAACAGAAGCCAACAAACAAAGGATTTAATTTTACTATTCGCATTTGCCTGCTTGTATGAATGTACACCGTGTGCATGTAATGACCTGAAGCGGCCAGCAGAGGGCAGTAGATCCCTTGGAACTGGAGTTACAGAAAATTGTAAGCAGCCTTGTCTTTGGGTCTTGAACATGAGTCCTTTGCAAGTGGAGCAAGCTCTCTTAACTTGATCATCTCTCTGTCCCCGAGAGGGATGATGATATGGTTTTCCTCACTGTCAGAAGGATGTGGCAATGTATACTCCACCGACAGGGTGCATTTCACCATCCTTTCTCCAAACCCTTGATAACACTGTGTGTGTGTGTGTGTGTGTGTGTGTGTGTGTGTGTGTGTGTATGTGTGTGTATCTCAGCCAATCTAGTCAGCGAAAAAAAAACCCTCCACATAGTGTTTATTTGCATTTCTTTATGGTGATAGGATTACATTATATTTAAATTTTTATGTATTAAATTAGGTACATAACAATGAGAATTAAATTATGTAGCTGTGTGTGTGTCTGTATGTGGGCAGATGTATATGGGAGTTGGGTCCCTGTGGAGGCCAGGAGAGGGTGCTGGGTTCCTTGGAGTCACATTCATGGGTGCTTGGGAGCTGCTTAAGGCAACACTTAGGTCTCAGGAACAACAGTGTCCACTCTGAACATCTGAGACACCCCTCCAGCCCCTAACTTTATTATTTTAAATATCGGCCCGTTTGCCATGTAGCCCAGACTGGTTTTGAACTCACTGTGTATTAAAGGATGGTCTTGAACTTCTGATCCTCCTCCCTCTACCCCCCAAGGACTGGGACTACATGCATGTATTACCACGTCTGGCTCTCCACAACCCCCCCTTGAGAATTCTCACCACATAACCCAGGCTGGCTTTGAGCTTGCCTCAGTCTCCAAAGTTCTAAAACTAAAGGCCTGTGCTGCCATGCCGGGCTCTACCATAAACTTCCAAAACAAGCATATATATATATATATATATATATATATATATTTGTATTGTTTTGTTTTAGAAGGAGAAAATGCTTGGTCCGTTGTTGTCCCATTATGCATATGATATACTCGTCACCAAAACGAGGGTAAGGTGCCTGTGACCTGCGATGGATCCCTGGCAGGAAAGAGCAGGTGCTTCACAGTTGTCCTGATTTCCATGTATGTCCCGTGGCGTGTGCCCCCCCCACCCCCACCCTCACCCCCAACTAATAAAGAAAGAAAATCTGTCTTGAGGAGGGTTTGTATAGGGTCTACTTGCTTTGGATTTACTTGGCACTTTCTGTACCGTCAGGAGCCCAGCATAGGGCTGTTAGAGAAAACTGACAACTGCTTGTCAGGGTAGGGGGGGGTTATCCAGAGTTTCTTCAGTTCCTTTGTAGTCAGACCTGTGGACCACAGGCAGGGTTCTCTTTTATGCTTCTTATTGTAGAGAAGGCACAGTTCAGGTTGCAACAATGCCCTAAAGTTTCTTCACAGTAGTGAATTTGTATCCTTCTTTTAAAGTCGTCTTCCCAATTTTGAAACACTAAAGCTCTTTCTCCCACTTCCTGCCCACCACGCACTTAAAAGTGCCTCCCCTCACCCCCCCCCCAGGCTTATTGTGTTAGCTTAGAAACTGTCAGAAAGCGCAAGCGAAAATTGCGCACAGCTGGACTTTTGACAAATGTGTTCACCCCTGGTTCTTCCACAATTAAGACAGGCCGTTTCCACCAAGATATTCACGAGAGCTGACTTTAAAAGACAAACAACACAATGTATTCCATCCTAACATTTCTAACTAGCTCCTGGGACACTTGCTCTAAGGTAGAAGTTGATTTTACAGAACTCAAAAGAAATAAATGTTCGAAAAGTTAATGGCTTATGTAGTAACGGTATGCAGTTAAATAATTAACTTCGCAGAGGAACTTTGCTTCAGTTACAGCAGCAGATTATAATAAGAGAGAGCAATAAGGGGAAGTCTGAGCGGTTTTTTAAATTCTTTGGCATGCTGAAGTTTCCAAGAGACCACTCTGTGCATTTTGGAGTCTTGATTTCTTTGTCTTCCTTGCTTCTCTTGTTGTCCCCCTTAATACCCCTGTATGGCATCTGCGTATTCTCCTATCAAAATAAATGCTACTCTGAGGTGATTTAAGAAGGTACCGGCAGAGTCCTTTCTTCAGGGTCAGATTACGTGTGAGTCTGTGCACGTCTGGGCAACACCGAACAAATGGAGAGCCTTAGATCAAATGATTAAACCTTTCCCTGGCCAGGCAAAGTGTCTGTTTCCCAGTGCAGAGATGGTCTGAAACCGTCTTACCTTGTCCCTGGAGAGGAACACGTTGACATTTGCATAAATTCAGAGGCTGGACAACCTCAGAATTGTGCCTTTTAGGTAGGCTTTCCCGTTGGTCTTAGGATTGGCAAGGATTGGGGTGAGTTGTCATTCTGGCTGTTTTTTGTTCAATTATCTACTTTCGAGTAATTTGTGCCTCTTTCTTTTCCCTCTCTGATTGGCTGTCAGTCCCCCGAGAATCTCTACTTGCGGGTCCTACTTTCTCTTTCTCCTTATCTTTTCCTCACAGAGTCAGCAGGAACAGAAGGTCCTCTCCTGGCTTCTTTCTTATTTTGAATCTCTATATTGCTAATGATTTAAGAATCTTTACTTATGATACAACCGAGTTTTATTAAAAGTGTATTTTACGGACACATTTAATTTTCATTGAGAAGGCTAAGTGAATGGACTTGACCCAGGGATCTTCAGTGGGCAGGGCACATCTTCGAGATTAATTTCCTTCATTATTTGGCAGGTACTGGGCCCCAAGCTTGCTAACTATATCCCCAGTCCAACTCTCTTTACCCTTCGGTGGAAATGCTTCTGCCAAAGACATCAAGCCTAAATGGGGCATGTGCTTGCCTCTGTTTATGTGAGAGTGATCCAGATATATTTACTTTAACCTGAAACAACAGTGAAGGAAATTGGAATAAACCAGGGGCTTGAACAGAGTTGAATTTATCAGTAGCTCATAGATAAATTAAAAAACCATCAGAAATTTGTTAGGGAATTTGTAGAGGAATTTGTGTAGTGAACTGGACACTTGTCTTGAATTTCTTTGAGCATATAGTAGAGTGACACATGTAAATACTCTATATGATATTTTCTGGGTTAGGGGTGTGTGAATGGATGAATGGGGGGGATTGTTTTGCTTATTTTTTGGTATAAATTTGTTTTGTTTTTTTGTTATGTGTGTGTGTATGTGTGTGTATGCATGTGTGTATGTATGTGTGTATGTGTGCATATGTGTATGTGTGTATGTGTATGTGTGTGTATGTATGTGTGTGTGCGTGTGTATGCATGTGTATGTGTGTGTATGTATGTGTGTATGTGTGTATGCATGTGTATGTGTGTGTATGTGTGTGTATGTGTGTGTGTGTTGTGCACGCATGTGCATATGTGTGTGTTTAGCATACTTTATGCTTAGATTTATTTTAAGATTACAGGGTTATTGCAGGAAGTACCTGTATGAACAGCACCAAACTCCCCTGCTGACAGCCTCACATTGCTAAGTACAGGTGTAATTAATGAGCCAGAAATGAGACATTACTATCACCAGAACTCCATCACTGATTTGAGTTCCATTGGTCTTGTCCCACTGTCCTCCACTGTTCCAGGATCCCTGTAGTATTTGGGAATGTCTCTTTAGGGATGTCTTGACTGTTGACAGGCTCACATTTTCCTTTTTAATGACTCTGATAGTTAATAAGTAGTGGTTAACTATGCTCTATAAATCCACTCAGTTCACGCCTTCTGAGGATAACTTCATGGTCGGGGAGGAAGAGCACAGAAGTGAAGGTAGAAAGCGTGTGCTCTAAACATTCCTTTCCACTGGTGCCAGCCATTGCCTGTGTGGAGCTGTGTGTGTGGGGCTTCGCCACAGAGCGACATTCCTGCTCTCTGTTTCCAAAATGCATTTCGGTAGGAAAGCCCTGTGAGCGGCTCATGCTCAGCGATGGGGGAGAAGGGGATCTGCTCCACCTCCTGGAGAGCACAGAGAATTATTCAGGAGTCTTCTTATTCAATTATTTATATTGGCATAAACTCACACTGATATAAATAACTGTTTACCATTGACTCTGGTTCCCGTTCTGTCCTATGTGAATTATTTGGCTGCACAAATTATTCTAGGTTGGGTCATTTGGGGAGCTTTTCATTTGGCTTCTGTGTCCCTTTCACGAGCACCGTTCTTTGGTTTGTTTTTGAGCCCCGACCTTGCTTGCCGGCAGTACGACGCGAACCTGCTTGGTTGCTACCCTGATGTAATTGCTTGTAGGCTGTGGCAGCAAACAGAGCTAGAACATAGATGTGTGCCTACTCACCCATGCACATATAGCCATAATTATCTATAGGTCCGTGAGAGTGTGCACTAAGTCAAACAATGGATTCAAGACAGTGTCTAGTTTAATACTACATGGCATGTTGGCTGTTCACTGTCTTGCTTATCTATAACTTCCCTTCCCAGCCCTGTGAAAGCCTTGCCCCCAGCCCCACTCCTAGTGGGAATGGTCTGTGCTCTCAGAACTCCCCACTGATGCACTGTGGGAAAGAACTTATCAGCCAGACTGCGGGGACGGTTTTAAGCACAGTTCTTTCTGTCTTTAGTCATTTCCCAGCTCCCTTAGGTCAGCACAGTTTTGTTTTGCTTTTTCCATTTCCCTCTCCTCCACAACCCCCCGGGGTTGATAGCTTTGTGCCGTTTATCACTAGTCCGGTTGGGTTCTTTTGTTAGCCTCTCATTCCGGGATCCTGTGGCCTCCTGGTTGATTTCTGAGACTTGCAGTCATTAGAGCGTTTCCTGTTTGTGCTCTGGCCTTGTCTGAATGCACACAGCTGTGTATCCATCGAGACATCATTATAGAGATGTCCTAAACATGGGTCCTGTGTTCATGCAGTTAGTCACTGTCTTTCCTGTTTAATGTTTCCCCTTTTCAATATGTGACCGGAACCCTGCAGTACCCAGGCTTTCCAAATCTTTTAGTTATCCATTTACACGTGCAAGAACGCTGGCTGCTCCCAGGCTTTTGGCAGAAGCTACGAACATTCGTGTGCACGTGTGTGTTTCTTAGCAGCCATGTAAACATGATTGCTGGACAGTGTGGCAAGACTAACTTTGCAGGGTGCAGTCAAGGCGTCGTGGTTGTACATTTTACAGGCTCACCTGCTACTGTTCTTGCTCTGAATCCAAGGCATCATTTGGATTCTAGCCATCATAGTGAGTGAATAGTTGTGTCTTGTTTTAAAACGTGTTTCCCTAAAGACAAATGAACTGAGTATCTCTTCAGACGCTTCTACTCCATCTCCTTTTCCCCTTTGATTGGTTCTACCAAGATCTTTGTCCAGTTCTTTGTCTGTCTTTCTGTCTTTCTGTCTTTCTGTCTGTCTTTGTGTCTTTCTTTCTTTCTTTCTTTCTTTCTTTTCTTTCTTTCTGAGGCACAATTTTCGTTGTTGTTGTTTTGTGTAGCTCTGGCTATCCCAGAACTCTCTCTCTCTCTGTAGACCAGGCTGACCTCGAACTCACAGAGACCTCCTCTGCTTCCTTGAGTGCTGGGATTAAAAGTGGATGCTACCGCAACTGGGTGTTTTTGTCCACTGGTAAATTGGATTGCTAAGCTTTAGGTGTTCTTGGTCTATCCGAACATAAGCCTTTTATCAAATACTAATTTTCAGATATTATAATCTTGACCAGGTTTGTCTTTGGCGTGCGTACTCTAAAAGCCCTCTTTAAGGGCTGGAGAGGTATCTCCATGCAGAAAAGACTGGCTGTGTACTGAGTTTGGTCCTCAGGACTCGGGTAAAATGCAGGGTTTGGTGGCACATGTTTATAATTCCAGCATCCGAAAAGTCAGCTAGTCAGACAGCTTAGCCTAATCCATGAGCTTCGGGCCAGTGAGAGATCCTGTTTCAAAGAGATGAGGTGGGGTTAACAAGAAAGCTCATCAGGTAAAAAGCTGCACATTCTTGGCAATAACCTACATAAAGGTGGAAGGAAAGAACCAACTCCAAAGAGAGGTGCCCTCCGACCTCTACATGCATGTCAAGGTATGTGAGCTCTCCTGCACACAAAACACTAAGAATAAATAACCTTAAAAAATTACACGGCAGATGGCTCTTGAAGAATGACAACTGACATTGACACTGGGGCTCCACATGTAAATACATCTGCACACATATTAGAGGCACATAGACACCCTTACATGCACATGTGCATACACACATATGTGCACACACACATGCACACACACATATACACATATGTGCATACACACATACACACATATGTGCATATACACATACATACATGTGCATACACACATGTACACACATGTGCATACATACACAAACACACATACACATATGTGCACACACATACATACACACATATGTGCACACACACATACACACATGTGCACACACACATATGTGCATACACACATACACACATATGTGCATACAGACACACACACACACACACACACACACACACGGCCGTTCACCTGTAGTGCCATGCCTCGGGAGGCAGAGGCAGGATGGTAAAGGAGAAGCCAGCCAGAAAGACTGGATTGTCCCTCCTCCAGTCACCATCTCCTCTCTTCTATTTCTCATTAGTCAGCCCCACAGTCTTCACTGCCTTGTGTATAAAACAGGGATACTATGTAACTGGCTAGGGAGCAGGTGTTTTTCCATATTAATTTCCACGATTCCACAGTTACTTGATCTTGTTCTGCCCTGTTGGAGTACCACCGACATCCAGGCACATCTTACCGTTCTAGCTGTTCTCATAAAGGACTAAGAACGACAGCAAGAGAATTTGATTTCTTTGTGGAATTTTATTACTCCCACTCCCTAGCTCCACAGCTATGATGGCATGACAGGATGAAAAAGGAAATGAATCTGTCAGTCTCCTCACAATTACAGGAGGGCAACAACCAATGGGATTGTATCTCCAAGTACAGCTCACAGGACAATCTCTATGTCCTCCATGTTTTCCAAGCACATGACATTTGTAGTCAGCCAAGGAAGCAAGCAGCCTTCGGGATTGATTTCCCTACCTACTTTTACTATATAGCCATTCAGTCACTCAAAGGGATTCTGGGGCTGGAGAGACAGCTCTGTGTGTAAAGTACGTATCATGCACGTGTGAGGGACCTGAGTTCAGATTTCCATCTCCCATATAAAAAGCCAGATACAGTGATTTGTGTCTGTATCCCCTGTGGTGAGACACTGGCTGGCCGGCCAGCATAGACCGTGTCTCAAAAACTGAGGTAGGAGCTGGTCATGTGGTGCAGAGTATAATGATGCAGGTCATTGCACCTGACAAACCATGCATAGAAGAAGCAGAGAACTCCTGAAAGTTGTCCTTTGACCTCCACACACATGCTGCAGCCCTCACTCATACATATGGGTACACACACACACATACAAACACCACACTCACACACATGGACACACACATATACACACGGACACACACATAGATACACACACAGACACAAACACCACACTCACACACACGGACACACACACATATACACATGGACACACACATAGACACACATAGATACACACACAGACACAAACACCATGCTCACACACATGGACACACACACGCAGACACACATAAGCACCACACACTCATACACAGACGCACATACACTTATAGACACATATACATATATGCACACAGGACACATACACCCACAAACATCACACACACACATATACACACATACCACAGCACACACACAAACACCACACACTCAGACAGACATATATACAGACACCAAACACACAGACACAAACACCACACTCACACACAGATGCACACACATATACACACAAGCACCACAACATAAGCACACACATAGACACACAGAGAGACACACACAAATACCACATACTCATACACACAGACATACAGACACACACCACACACACACACACACACACACACACACACACACACACACTTTCATATTTCTTCTCCTTGCAGAAATGTCCTCTGAGGGGCAGGACAGATATTGGAAATGCTCACCAAGAGCAATAGTACAGAGTACCTTGTAGATTATGTAAAGGCACTTAATAAAACCCTACAATAAGAACAACTAAAATTTCCTTAAAAAACGTTCAGACAAAATCGAACTTGTAAAGTTTCCTGCCCTGCGACATGATTAATTCAATCACGAACACGAAGTCCTTCTCCGGCTCCAATCAGTGAACACGGTGCATGTGGACTCGTCTGAGTGACTCATTGCCTACTTAGTGTCCATTCCTGCCCTCTACCATCATGTTCCTGTCATCCTAATGGTTTTGTGGAGGAGTGTAGTGCGGGCTTCAACTAGATTACCAGTGGAGAGGCTTCCGGCAAGTTCTTTCTTCTATACTTAGCAGCCTCTTACGTCCTAGGCACGTCTCTGTCAGCTCTGACGGGGAACCTTAAACAGCAGCATAATTTGTGACAGTTTTGCTGGCTGTGAGTGCAGCAAGAGTGACCCCAGATTTGTCGTCTGTCAGAGCCCCCGCTGGTTTGCATGCAGTGGTCTTTGGTGGAAAAGGAAGGGGGGACCAGGCGGGAGCAAGCTGGCTCTGTGGTGTCCCTACCTAAGACTCTGCTCCCATCCTGAGCTGCTCTCGCCATCCCTCAAGGGCTCTACCTCCAAGCGCCATCACACTGGGGATTGCGATTTCAATGCAACAATGTGGGGGGGGGGCAGGGACTGTGTAAGAAACAAATCAGTAAGATCTGGCTGGCAACCCTGTACAGAGCTCTGTTGAGAATTATGTCTGCATTTGTCTGGCGTCTCTGGGAAAATTCTGAACAGCCTGAATTAAGGAACGTCATATATGTGTCTGACTGGAGGGATTTCTTCCGTCTTCTGTAATATCTCCTGTGGCCCTGAGGTCTTTCTACATAAAAAGCTGAACGGATAACTCTCTGCTCCTCCATTGCATGTACGCTTATTTATGTCGTGGGAGCGGTTAGGTAGATAAATTAGACTTGTGATTCTTGAATTCCCCAGCATATGTTTCCTAGGAAGAGTGACATTCTCCTGTATAAACTCAGAGCAGTCACCATCCTCAGGAAACTCAACCCGGTATTCAGCAGACAGCACACACTAGCGTTTTAGTGATTTGAGAGCATTAAAAACAAGCAACCCAGTTGTTTGGATGTTGAATATTAGCTTAATGTTTCGAATCTCATTTACTCTGGAAACGCAGACTTATTCTCTTTGTAAATGATGTTTTTTTCCTTTGTTTGTTTTGAAGTCTAAGCTTTTTATGGACCTCAATTTTGGTTTGCTAATTTACTCCATTGTTCAAATATGGAGACCATGTTTTCCTGCAGGAGTGTAACAGGTACAAGGTACCGTCTTCAGCCTATTCATTTAGGAAGCATGTGCAAATTGATAATTTGATATATGGATGATGCCTTTTAAAAGCTTTGTTACTGGGATAATTTAAATCTGGGTTCAAGCAGTAGTAGGGTTTATTTTTGATTTTCATTATTTCACTTGTATAATTGGCACATGAAATTGTATATGTTGGGTGAAACACGATATGCACACATACCGTGGAATGGCTCTACAACGTGAGAAAGCTTAAAACTTATCATCTTTTTTTAAAAAAAGATTTATTTATTTTATATATATGCGTACATTGTCGCTGTCTTCAGACACACCAGAGGAGGGCATCAGATCCCATTACAGATGGTTGTGAGCCACCATGTGGTTGCTGGGAATTGAACTCAGGACCTCTGGAAGAGCAGTCGGTGCTCTAACCACTGAGTCATCTCTCCAGCCCAAACCTTACTACCTTAATACTTTTATTATTTGTTCGAGATGGTCTCATGCATTGCAGACTGGCCTTGAACTCATTATGGTAGACAAAGACAACCATGAACTTCTGGTCCTTCTGTCTTCACTTCCTAAGGACTGTGTTTATAGGTGAATGTAGCGAATTTCTCCCTAACTGATTAAACAGTAAAGACGCCAAGACGCCAATCACTGGGCGAAGGAGGAGGGGGAGGGCCTTCCGGGTCAAGAGATGAAGAGGGAAGGAAGGAGAAGGGCGGGCACTTCTCTTTGGATGGCCGGAGCAAGGTGGATGAGATGTAGGCCAGGGATTGTTAGATCTGGTGCTGGAATGCGTCATCAAGAGAGCTATCTGGGAGCTCTGGAGAGGCAGAGCCAGCGTTGGTGGGAGAGACCTTGGAAAGGGGAAACATGGCGGTCTTGCGCTATGTGCTGGGCTGGGAACAGACCGAGACTGCCGGCTGGTGTCGCACCGGCGATAGTGTGGGTGATATTTTATTTATTACATGCAATACATGTACAGCGCCATGCTGAGGATCGAAGCCAGGGCTTCATCATGTATGCATGCATGCAAGCATGCAAATCTGGTCCCTCCCAGCTGAACTACAGTCCCGGTCCTCTTTTAGTGATTTCCAAGTGCATGATAGGTTATTGTTATCTGGTCCTATAGAACTACAATCCTGTGACCTTTAATCCATAGATTGTCAATCCCGCACTCTATAAGCCTATATTGGTTATTACCATTTGACTCCCCTGAATCCGATTTTTCATGCTGTGCATGTAAGTGAGGTCATGTGGTACTTGCTTCTCTGTGCCCAGCTTATTCACTTAACAAAATCCTCAGTCTTTAAAGATGGGAGGGTATTCCATGTAGGTGCACGCTACCTTGATCTGTAGATCAGGCTGGCCTTGAACTCACAGATATTCACATCCCTCTGCCTCTGATTGTCGTACGTAGTGCTCCAGTGAGCATGAACTGCAAATGGCTCTTCCGCACACTGATTTCACATTTTTTGGGTATATGTCCTACATAGACAGGAAGGCTTGCTTTCTGTGCCCCCCTCCCCGACCCAGTCTGTAATTATGTTACTTGCAAGAAATAGATACCTTTCTCATTCCTGCTATGTATACTCCAAAGTGAAAATGGTACTAATTTTAACTCCTTTTAAATGCAGGTAAAAATGACTCTTCCCTCTCTTGGTAGCAGTCCATGATTTTTTTCAAGGAGACAGAGGCTAGACTATATAAGCTGCAAATATTCTATCCAGCTTGCCCTAGTAGTGCACATTCGGCTGTGCACTGTGTTTGTCTGCTCTCTTACCTTAGGCTATTACTCTGGGTCTGTGAGTAGTGTTTTCCTCAGTTTAGCTTGTGCAGATTCCAGATTTCTGTTTTATTTTTTTCCACCCTGGGGTTGGTTTCCTTCTGTCCTACACAGAATTAGCTGATGGCTTATTAGCCCTTATGGTTTCTTTGCTCCCCAATAATGCTGTGCAGAGCCCCCAGTTTACCTACCAATCCACTTATTTCTCAAAATTATTTGCGTGTGTGGTAAGACTGGCTCATTTTTGGGTGGGAGCACTTCTTAGGCATGGGCTCTTGGACTGCGTGTGTAGAAAAGGGGAACAGAAAAGCAGATAAGCATCTGTTTCTTTGTATTTTTTAAATTGCAGATGCAAATATTGGCCAGTTGCTTCAGAGCTCTCCACCGTGGCTTCTGCCGTGAGGAATTGCAACTTGGAACCGTGAGCAGAAATAAACCTATTCCCAATTAAGTTGTTTTTGTGGAAATACTTTTTAATCACAGAAATAGTAAAAGAAGCCAAGACAGGCAATATGTTACTTTCCCATGTGATTGCTTGGATGCAGAACCCCATTTTACTTATTTCTTAAGGATTGTTTAGAATAGCAATCAATGTGTCTTATCGCTGACATTTGAGCCTCTAGTTTGCAACTAACATAAACACTTGTGTGTAAGTAGTTTTATAGACAAGAGTTGGGGGGGTCCTGGATTATAAAACAAACAAATATTTAGCTTCATAAGGTAATTTTACAGCTAAGCATGTGGTTCATGGGTATTATCCCTATGCAGAGGCATCACCATGAGTTAGAGGCTAGTCTGTACTCCTTGAGTTTCAGGAGAAAAACAAAGAAACAAACTTTCAAACAGCATCATTTTCTTTTCCTTTTAGGGTCGTTCCCTTTCAGCTGCTGTTTTTCCTCATTGTTGCTAATCTTAGCTCTGTCAGTACCCCCCTCCACACGCCCACCCTCCCCCAACCCTCATAGCTCTACTGATCCGTATACAGTGTTACGTTGTTTTAGCTTTATTTTTTGCACTGGGAAACAGAATTTTAAATGTCTTTCGCATCACTGCTAGTTATTATCTGTGCCCTCTTTGGTCCTCTTCACGCATTTTGCTCATTTTTATTACATTCTTAATTGTTTGTTGAGCTGCATGAGTCACTCAAATATTTTGAGTCCCACATCAGTGGTCTGTATCGATGTTTTCTCCCAGTATGAGGTAGGCCTCTTATTGTGTGTGCGAGCACGTGTGTGTGTGTGTGTGTGTGTGTGTGTGTGTGTGTGTGTGTGTGCATGGCTCATTTTGGAGTTCTAATTTTCTTAAATGGTCTCTTCAGAAGAACTGAAGGTTTTATTTTTAGTAAATCTGCTTATTGATTTATTCTTTCAGAATCTTTGTTTTGCGTAGCCCTCCAAACAACCGCCTGCCCCAGGGTTTTCTTCTAGATCAGAGTCACCGGAAGTGTGAGTCACCCATATCAGATTTTCCAGGAGCCACAGTAAAATAGTGAGAACAGCTTCCTTCAGCAAACTCGTCATTTATATTTTATTCCAAATAATAAATCTTGAACATTATCATTTTAACATGTAGTGAGTATCAAATTACTTTTCACACTTACTAATGTGTGCTTGTGGTGTGTAGTCATTTTCTCTTTCAACCTGGGGATGGAATGCAGGCCGTCAAGTTTGCATGTCATGGGCCTTTATCTGAAGAGCCATCTTGCCAGTCCACGATATGCAATTATTAACGAGACTTGCATATTGCATTTGAGTTAAAAGTTCTTGAAAACTGAAGTTTAATTTCACAGGTAGTTGATCTAACTCTGGACTAGCCACGGTTAACGTGCTAAATAGACTACTGCCTGTTTCAGTGACTAAAGCAGTTTTGGAAGTTGTCTATTGCCTGTGTTCTATGTTGATCTGTGATCCACTTTGATTTCATTTTCTTGTTTTAAATATAAGCAGAAGCCCCTCACCCCCCAACAGCTAGTTCCCACACCATTATTTCTCTCTCCAATTGATTACACTTCTGCCAAAAATCAACAGCTCTTAAGCTAAGAGGAATGGTCCTGTCCGTCATCCCAGCCCTTGGAGGCAGAGGCAAGCACATAGAGTTCAGGGTCGTCCTCTGATACAGATCAAGTCCAAGGCTAGCTAACGGAGTGAGTGAATCCCTGGCTCAAACAAAACAAAACCGTTTCTGGGTTCAATATTTTGTTGTTTTTTTTTTTTTTCCTAATGCTAGTGCCTTCTTGTCTCCGTTTTTATAGTTTTTTTTTTTTTACAGTTTTGTTTTAAGCATTAAGACCAGAGCTTCAGCCTCCCAATCACCCTGTCCTCTTCATTCTTCCTCATCTTTTTCTTCCTCTTCCTCCTCCTAAGGAACATGCATATCTATAATTTAAGGTGTTTTTTTCCCCCTCCTCTATGGTCTTTTCTTTTCATATAAAGTTACGATCAGTTCGTTGCAGTTCTGCAACAAATCAGATCTGGACTTTGCCTGTTGTAGAGGATTAAGACGTAACCCCCTGGCCAGGTGGTGGTGGTGCCACATACCTTTAAATCCCAGCCCTTGGGAGGCAGAGGCAGGCAGATCTCTGTGAGTTTGCAGCCAGCCTGGTCTACAAAGCAAATTCTACACCTTCCCAGACACACACATGTCCATGTCCTAATAATCCTTGGTATCTGTGCTTGTTACATTGTCTGATTTTTTTTAAATATATATATATGTAATGGGAGTGGAAGGACACTTTACATTCTAAATTAAAGTTTTATACGGCAGGGGCCAGGGAACCTGTAAGCCCAGTTTTGAGGAGATTCCATACGAAAACATTAGGTATTCTACTTTCATTAAAGTAATTCAGGAGAAACATTATGATACAATGACAAGTGTCCTAAAAAGACGGTCACAGTGGAGCCACCAATCAAGAAAGACACACTGGAGAGGGAGGCAGCATGGGTCCAGTGTGGCTCTCAGAACAGCTACCAACACTTGCTAGAAGCAAGGGTGGAGTCTCCTCAAGGGCCACTAGAGGGTGCACGTGATCTTTGCTGATACTTTGGAAAGGCAGACTTGTTGCCTTTCTTGAGTTGTGAGAAAGTTTCTTGTTCTGAGGCAGCCATTTGTGGTAATGTATTGTGACAGCTATAGGAAGCAAGTCTGCCCATTAGCAGGCCAAGGAAGGTCCCCTATAGTTCTACGTTTTGTTTTCAAGAATGAATGTCAGCTTTTGCTCAGTGTCTTTTCTACATGACTGAAGAATGATACTGTCGCCTATTCTTTGGTTATTGTGTTCATATTTTGTATCAACTGTCTGTTCACATGGTAGAAATATTAGAACCTTCATAGCTGCTACCCTCTATCAAAACAGCCCTGATAGTGAAGAGTTCTGACACATTCTACCTCAGTGTAAATCAGCGTCAGTCTTTTTATTTGGTAAGGAAAACACACACACACACACACACACACACACACAATTTTCCCCCTGCTGGAGTCTCATGTAACCCAGTCTGGCCTTGAACTCACCTGTAACCAAGGAAGACTTTGAATTCCTTGAATACCTAATCCTCTTGCCCCTTACCTGCTGGGGTCACAGTCATGAGGCACTGTGCCCGACCCATAAAGACATTTTAAGAATTCAGTGAAGAGTCTATGGATTGTGAGAGGGACTGCTGTGGAGAGACCCCCAGGGTTCAGTTTTGCTGGGAGAGATGCGTCTGACATCTACGGTGTTTCAAAAATGAGATGGTTTCTAGAGAAAATACCAAGTGTTATTGGTTTTGTTTTTGTTTTTGTTTTTGTTTTTTTTTACACACAGATTCGATGACACTTCTGAGGTGCACCTGGCAGCCATGCAGCACAGAAGCCATCTCGCAGGAGCTGTGCAGCACCCTACCCACCACCGACTTTCTTGCAGCCCTATCCTCTGTGGCTTCTACCTTGCAAGGATTTATTTACAACTTGTGTCTTAAAAACCTTTGGGGGATGCGTGTTTCCAAGGAAAAGCTTAGAGGGTCACAGCTACCAGGGAAACCATTCATATTCAAAAAAGAACTCTGAAAATAGCCTAACAGAAGAAAAAGTTTCATATGATTTATTATCGACGAGAGATTCCTGCCTGTATAAGCACATTTCAGGGAAGCATGAGAAAGTCAAAATTAGACCACCCAAGGGAAAGAAAACAGCATGTAAAATAACCAAGGAAAGAAAAAAAACCCCACCCAGCCCCCTCTTACTTTTCTTTTTTCAAACAAGGTCTCACTATGGCTGTCTCAAGTACAGACTGGCCTTGAACTTTTCCAACCCTCCTGTTTGTGCCGTCCGAGTGCTGGGATTACAGATGCTCATAAACTGTCCCAAACGGCATTCTTACAGTGTCCAGTTTGAGAACTGATAGAGTAAAGAGTTCTCGAAGTGCCTTGTGTGTACAATCTGCCTATATCCACCCCGTCCTCCTGCCCTTTAGAGACACATTGAGAGAAAACAAAACAAAACAAAAAAAAAAAAAAACCCAAAAACAGACTAAGTCTTGAGAAGTCTCCAATCTGCCACATTAGAAATCAGTCAGGAGCACCCTTACGAAGCAGTCCAGGAAACAAAAACATTTAATACAGCAGCCCACCTCCTGGGGTGCTATGTTCTGCTGAAAACTCCTGTCAGAGTTCATGGGAAGGGGCTGTTTCAACCGAGGAGGGGTCTGGCGTAGGGCTGTAAGATTTACCAGCGAGGGCTGAGTCGCCTAGACAAGCTGTATTTCCAGTTTTAGCTGTTTCCATGTGCGTTCTTCCTCCCAAGGCCCCTGTGCCTTGAAACCTAAAGAATTCACAGGAAAAAAAATAGTCTACAAAAACAACACTGAGGCCTAAAACGGAAGCTGGTCCAGATATAACATGAATGGAATATTATACTCTTGAAAGAATGTAAAACTCAAAAATTAAAAAGCGTGATATACATGGACGTGAGGTAGGGGTAGGGAGAGCAGGCCATTTTGTCCTTGATAAATAATTCTTCAGGCATTCAAGCAGAAAAACCGAGCGACCTCTGAGAAAAGCTTATGTAGGATTCAGGCCTCTGCATGGAGATCTTTCGTTAAAAAGGCACTTGGGCATAGTGTTACAAGTATGTAATGCCAGCATTTAGGAGTTGGAGACAAAGGAACCAGAAGTTCAAGGCCAGCCTGAACTACGTGAGACCCCTGTTTAAAAAAAAAAAAAAAAAATCTGTGAAGAAATTGCTTTTGTGTTCTGTGAGGTTTTGCAGGGATTGGATTCAAAATAACCGGTGGTTTTTGTTTTTTTTTTTTTCTCTACATGTAAAGATAAAAGCATATTTTCCCTCTCACGTGCAAGCCACGCACTTCTTAAGAAAACGGCCTAAGGGAAAACAGCCAGCGACCCTCACTAGAGAAATGTAGTCTAGGAAAGGCTTACGGTGACCATCACGTTCCCTGAATCTGGAGTTAAGATCGCACATTTTAGCTGCTCACGAGCCAAAAGCAATATAAACGGCGGTGGGAAATTGAGTCTGGGTTAGGATAGGAGAAAGTGTGCGCGCAGATTAATCGCCTGTCTCACCCAGGAGACTGTGAAACTGAAACAAGTCTGGAAGCCCTCCCTGCTCCTTATTTTTTCCACGTTGTGTTCACAGACGCCCCCCGTCCCCCTGCTCCCGTCCCCCACACCCCTTTTTAAGTGTATATGTCTTAAAAGGACAAAAGCAAACGCTGGGGATTCGTTTCAGGCTCTTGCTTCAAACTCAAAACACGATAAAACGTTTTAACTGCCTTTAAAGTATTGTGTGATGCAAGCCCGTGGTCACAAAATTTGCTTGCAATCCGTCTTGTTTCTTCGCTCGTCCACAGGGAGAACAAGGTTTCTACAGGGGCTGTCATGGGGTACTGAGCCTCAAAGCTGTTAAGAGCCCTCTGTGGTCCACACCAGCGGTGGTACCACTGCCCACGCAGGAAACTCAGTTCCTTTGGCCTCTGGCTACAAGCTTCAGCCCACAAAGCATCCATCGCCTTCCCCCCCTCCAACTCCCACCTCCGCCCAGCCTCTGCTTTGCGATGTAGCCGAGGGAGGGTGGATCATCTCGTTGGCGATGGAGCGATCAATACTACACGCAGATATTCGGGCTGACTCGAGGCTACCTGCGCCAACGCGGCACCTAGGCGACCTTGGCTGTGCGTAGACAGCCGATGAGTCACCGCAGCGGGCTGCGTGGCTGTCCTCCCCCGCCGACCCCCGAGCCCCAACGGGGCCTCCTCCTCCCACGTGACATCGGAATGGGGGGGGGGAGCAGCTCCTCTCGCAGCCCCGCCCGCAGCCTCGTCCGTGCAGCCATCCCCTTGGCTGGCTTGTTGCGCGGCAAAGCCCACGGCGTCTGTGATTTGTCACTCGGCTCGGGCAGGGACCGCCCCGAGCCTTGATTTAGACGGGTCCGGGGCGTTCTCCAGCCTCACTCGCCTGGCAGGCGGGAGAACGCTCGGGAGTCGTGGCCGTGGGCACGGGGCTCGCGGCAAGAGGAGCGGAGAGCGGGCATCTCCTGAGCGCCGTCATGGCTGCTTAGGCTGCGCCTGCCAGCGGACCGACGGTGTCACCCGAATCCGGCTCGGATAGGTAAGTGACAGCCTTGGTGCTGCGGGGAGGTGGCGTGGCAGTGTCACGCAGGGAGGGTTGCCGCGCTTTGCGTGGACCGTGGGGTTCCCGGGCCCTTCGGGCTCCGAGGTGATAAAACTCCGATCCTTGGTGTCCCGGCTGCAGCCAGAGATGCAACGAAAAGGCTCTGGGTCGCTCCAAATGCGCGCCCGTGCCGCGCTAGCTCGCACGGGCGTCCGTGTGCTGCGCGGCACTTAGCCGCGGTCCTTACAACCTGGTGACGCCCCGAAAGGCGCTAAAAGTTGGCAGAGAGGTGATTTGTATTCCCTTGGGCGAAACGCACTTATTCGGGATGCTTTAACGATAACTGGGCACTCCCGCTTGTGCTCTGGAAGCTTCTTGAAAACGCCAGACTCCTAAGAATTCCTAGGAGAATTTAGAGCACAACTTGTGTACTTTTTTTTTTTTCCCCTCCAGCCAACTTTAAGGTCGCTAGTAAGGGTTTTTGGCTTTGTACTGAAAAATGCTCCAAAAATGTTGGGAATCCTCCCCCCCCCCGCAACAAATGTGCTACTTTGATGTTTTAGGAATCGAGTAAAAATTAAAAATAGAAACATCCCAGGGTAGATTCTTCTTCTAGGAATCTCCCGCTAACCCCACCCTCCAAGGCAGCTCCTATTAGCTGTCTGGGGCCCTCGCCGAGGTGCTGCACCAGAAGCGCCCCCCACCCACCCTTTTCCCTTTTCTCTGTTTTAATCCACAGGTCTGGTTGGAGTCTGTGCCTGCTTGCTTGGCGTGTGGTAAGTGATTTAATATTTTAGCGACGTGTGAAATGATAAAATGATAAAATCTGTTGTTTCGCGTTTTTTTTTTTTTGCTCTAAAACAGTGAGGAATTTTTATACTAATAAACGAGAACGTTCATTTAAGTAAAAAAAAAAAAATTAGAGTTGACGACATTTGACAGATGCATTTCCCGAAGAACTCGCTGTCCCGCTCCTCAAAGTAAACGGAGCAGCGTTGTTCCAAACAAGGTGGTGAAGCCCGTATTTGGGAGTTGTGAGATCATTTAATTGAGACAGTGATTGACGTTTCAAGAAATTGAAAACCGCAAACAGAGAGTTTTAAAATGTCAGAATGCGTCTCAAGTCAGAGGGTCTTTGTCTTATCATACGCGCCCCCCCCCCCCCCACGCCTTGTTTACACACAGGAATGTATGTAATGCTGTTCTAAAAATGTCATTCCTTACTCCGAGTCATGGTCAAAAAAAAAAAGTTTCAAAGCCCCCCTGCCTTAGATAAATTTTCATATGCACCAGAGTGCAGGTACAAGAAGCCTTTCTGTGTAGTACCACAAAGCTGGACGACGCCTTCGTGTCCGTCTGACTGGGAATCATAAATTATGTACCAGTCAGAATGGAACAGGGTACAGGAGCAAATTGAGGTAGTTTTGGGTTTCTATACGGACTCCTCTCATGGTGGAGGGGAAGAAATAAAAACAAGTTACTGAATATCGCATGATTTCATCTATGTAAAATTCAGAACCTGGGAAGCAAAACTATTGTTTAGGGACCCACTGAGATATTAAAGTCATAAGGGAAAAAACGTAAAGGAATTGCTATGAATGTCAAGTCAATGGTGGCCACCCTGGAGGAGGGGGGCAGAAGGTGTGAGTGAACAATAAGAATCCCTGTGATTTTGGAAACTGTCTCATCTCCTGACCACTGGACAGTGACCTGAGCCTTGTTTCAGGGTTAGTAACCATTAATGATACACGTAGATCTAAACATCACCCCACCCCCCATCACCAGTATATTAAAGAAAGGGAAGAAGCCTGAAGCTTTGAAATATCTCATATTTTCCACTGCGTCACAAAGATCAGGGAGAGTTACCTAGGTAACGTAACAGCGTTAACATCTCATTGTTTTTCAACTGGGCACACTGCTGTTCATTAAATCCATCATCTGTTCCTAGACATTAAAAAATGTTAATATATTTTAAAAGAACTTGAGAAAATTGAAATCATTCAGTGCGCTCTTTCTTAAAAGTAACTTTTGCTTGGAATTACATTTTATTTAGTAATTAAGCTCAAATGAGGTTTTGTTATTTAAAAAAAAAGGTAAAAACTGAAAAGGTAACAAAGCACGCAGATTTTGTAATCTTTCGCTCTGGGTTGGAAAATGCTGGCGTGCCATGTTTATTTCAATTTCAGTTATTCAGTGGCTCTAGGCCATATTTCTTGTGCTCCACATGTAACTTTAGATTTTACTATGTTATACGCTTCTCCATTTACACACCAGGACACTTCCAACATTGCACACGTTTCTCTCGGGGAAACATTGTTCTGAATACAGGTCACGCTTGAGGAAACTTTCAGATAATAAACAGACATCCGTCTTTGTGATATGTGTCTTGATTTAAAAAAAAAAAACTTGGCTGTTAATGAAATTTATCCCACAATGAATTCTGAAGTGTTTACAGTTCGCGTCTTGCCAGCAGATCTGGAACGCACGTACCCGTGGGTGTGGATATGTATGTTTTGTTTATGTGGTGAAGGTAGCACAAGATAAACAGTATTTTATTTTGTTTTATTATCGCTTTTTACTTGGAGAGGGAGTTGTCCCTGTGCCAGGGGCTGAGCACAGCCCCTCTGCCACGGGCGCTGCTCAGATTGGTTTGGGCGTGCACCTAGGCTCTGTGCCCATTTGTCGCCTGAAAATATTATAGCTTTTTATGTACTGTTTCTTTATTCGTGCTCTGTGGGTCAGTTTAAGAATTAAGCATGTTTTCATTAGGGTATTTTTTTTTTTCTCACTGTGAGTGTTTGAGAGGTATTCTCTAGCGCCAGTGTGGCAGGCTGGGCAAATTCCCCTCTTGTTACCGAATCCTGATTTGTGCTGCTGTTTAGCACACGTATCAATACCGCTGGCTTGTTTGCCTCTGAGAGCTGCTTTGCAGTCTTAATAGTTCCTATGTGATGATGAAGGACTAGCAATCAAAGGCTTTCTGGGGACGGTAATAATATGTATTGTGTGCAGATGTATGGCTTGGCACTTTTACCCGAGGTTTCTTTTTCAAGACCGGGAAGTTTTACCCCCGACTTCGTTCTCCCCTGAGTACCTACTTTCTTCCTAGGTACCACGGTTAGAGATATTAAAATTGCTCACATGTTTTCAATCTGGCATTTTTTGTTTTTTGTTTTTTAAATTTTTATCCATGTTGAATTCTGGCTATTCCGTCTTCAGGTCCACATTCTAGTCACCAAATTAAGCACCAATTTGACTTTGCAAATACAACATGTGGAAAGGGCAGAAGTCAAAGGGTGTGGCCTGATGAAATGTTACTCATGGAAATGCCTGTGTGCCTATCCAGAGGTGGTCACAAACCCTTTGCATGCCCCGTCCCTTCCTACTGGGGACCACCCTCCCCTGCTCGACTGTCCTGATTTCAGTCACCATGGGCTTGAAAATGTACTTTTTTTTTTTTTTTTTGACTCACCTTAACATTCTTGGGAACCATCTAACCCTGCACTATGTGCACTGTGACTTTTGTTTGTCATCCCTTTATATGTGGGACTGGCAAACTGTGGCCTGCTAGCCAATTCCAGCCCGTTACATACATTCATATAGCGAGCTTCTCTGGAACAGTGCCAAAGCCTGCTTCTGCGTGTAGTTCTGTCGCCATCAGACCCACAAAGCCTAAAGTGTTTTCTTTATGCCTGCCTGTGGGAATTTCATTTTCTCCACTTCGACAGCATGCATTACTAGCACTTTATCCATTATATATATACATACATACATACATACACACACACACACACACACACACACACACACATTTGAGTTTTCCGTATCAGGTTGTTACAAATTAAATTGCTTTAACACTTCCTTTTTTGAAAATCGAACGTGCTCTATTTCAACGATGCATCTCTTTACGCAGTGGCAGGGTTTCATGCAGGTAAGTGCAGGTACCTTCGGAAGCTGGAGACGCTGGGGTCCCCCTGGAGCTGGAAGTCCAGTAGGTACTGGGAACTGGGCGGGGTGGGCTATGGAAGAGCACTGTTTGCTCTTAACGGCTGAGGTCTGTCTCTATCCGCAAATGTTTTTTTTAAAACTCACTAACAGAGATATGTCTCTTGGCTACAGATTGAATGTCCCTCATCTTAAAACCTAGCCCTTTTAGAATCTGCAAAGCTTTCGGGCACCGATATGCCTGCCACAAGTGGAAAACCCCACACCTGGCCTTAAACGATGAGTTTCAATCGAATGCAAGTGCATAAAAATAGCATATAGTTCTGCCTTCAGGCCGTAGGCATCAAGCGTTACGTGATACCTGGCTGAGGGGGGCTCTACAACTTAGTACGTTCACACCTAGCACCCCTGAGACTCGGGGTTCAATACCCAGCACTGCAAATAAGGAACTAAATAAATAAAGTGCACTTCATGTGCACACTTAGGTCCCACTCCAAAAATTTCTTATGCATGTTATGACTTTTAAAAACATCAAATGATAAGGGACACACAATCAGTGTAGCCCAAGAAGTTGAATTTTTGGTGTTTGTATAGGTTTGCATGAATATTAGGATGAGTGGCATTTACATTTTTTTTTTTTTTTGAGTCAGGTCATGCCAGGTAGTGCTTGCTGGCTTAGAACTTAGTATGTATTCCAGGCTAGCTTTAAATCTCCCAACCCTGCCTCTGGGTGCTGGGATGTCACATTTTCTCTGTGAAAGAAGTGCCTGTTTACACATTTTACCAATTTAAACATTTTGTTTATTTTAATTCCTAATATAACCGGAAAGGGAGACCCACCAGGCACATGCTTGCAAATTGTTATTTTTTTTTGAAATGAGGTCTCCCTGTGTAGATCTGGGACGCTGCCAACTCCCCCATGTAAATCAGGTTGGCCTTGAACTCATGGAGGGTCGCCTGCCTCTGCCTCCAGAGTGCTGATATTAAAGGTCTGTGACATCTGGCCTGCTTGTAAATATTTTTTTGCCTCTGAATTTAGTTTGTCACTTGCCTCTCACTCTCTCACCCCCACCCCCCATCTGTGTGTGCATGCATGTGAGGCATGTGTGCGTGTGTGTGTGTGTGTGTGTGTGTGTGTGTGTGTGTGTGTGTGTGTGTGTGTGTGTGTTGCATATGCAGGTACATTTCCTTATATGGGCAAGTATGAAGGCCAGAGGTCAGCATGTGTCTCCATCTTGGGGTTTGAGACAGGATCAGTTAACCTGGAGCTCAGCCTTTTGCTACACTGACTGCCAGCAAGCCCCACCCATTGGCCTGTCTCTCCTTCCACAGTACTGAGGTGCCAGGCCTCACTTTTTAATGTGGGTACTGGGGATCTAAAGTCTTCATGTTTGCCCAGCAAGTGCTTCACCCACTGGGCCATCTCTCCGCCTTGGACATTTTCATAAGTTTCAATGACATTCTTTGCATTTATGTATAAGCTTTAGAGTGAGCTTACGAGTGTCCATTTTAAGAGTCTTTCAGAGTTTTATTAGTGATTATTGTACTGGCTTTACGGAATAAATTTTGGAAATTGTCCGTGGACATCATAACGGAAAACTGCTATTCATGAACGCAGTATTCTTTTCCATTTTATAAATTCTTCAATTATTCTCACCATTATTTTGTAAATTTCTATGTAGAGAACTTATACACTGTTAAGTCTCATTATGTACATTTTATGCTATTATAATTTTTCTCCCAGTTTTATTTCCCCTTTCTCTTGTTCAGTATAAAAACAGTAGACTTTTGTGCCTTGATCTTGTATTTTTGTTGCCTTGCCAAGTTCACTCATTATTTGAGTAGTGTATATCTTTGGAAAGATTTTTCTAAGTGGGCGATTGTTCCACATGTAAAGAGAAAACTAATTTTAGAAGAGGTGTCTAGCCTTAAAATGTCTATTGAGTTTTGGAGTTATTATATAGGCAAGAAAAAAGAAACAGATCAAAAAGGTAAATTTAAACCTTGAATTAAAAAATTATAAAATTATACAACTTTTAAGATTTGCCAAGATAGTATAGTATTCCACCCACTTCCCTGTGTTAACTTTCCTATAGAACCATTATACATTTACAAAAATAAGTTTATCATTGGCATAATACTTTGAACCAGTGGTTCTCAACCTTCCTAATGCTGCAACCTTTTAATACAGTTCATGTAGTATACGTTCTCGACATACATACCATAAAATTATTCCATGGTCACTTCACAACTATAATTTTGCTACTATCATAAATACCTTTTAATTTATATTTGTGTACTTGGGTGGGGAACATCACAAGGTATTTACCCTTCCAATTTGTATCTTATCTGGGGACGAATGGTATCCACATCAGCAAGTGATGCTTACCCAACCTTGTAGTTGCTGGGTTAGACAGAAACCATGGTTTCTCTTATGTTTCTCACCAGTAACCACATTTCCCCATTCTCCACTCTTATTGTCAAATTCAAGAGATGGGAAGGACTTCAAATAATTTAGGGATTATGTGAAAGCCACCATAGTAATTAATAGTTTGAGGGAAGCATTTTGAGGTACTACAGTCTGGTGCTTTGATAACGCTGTGAACTCGTGAATATGTTACTTCTCCCGCCCTAGGACTGACTGTTTTTCAAGTCCTGATTCTGTTCACTTAAGAACAGGGATTAGAAGCCAGTATCTAGGTGCTAGGAGTCCTCTGGTTGGCTGACCTCTCCCTGTTTCGAGGCCTTCCCAGTGGTGATTTTACAGATGTATGCCCCTTCAAACTTGTCCAGTTCCTTCTGCATCTACTGATGGTGCTTATTCATATTTTCCCTAACAGTCATGTGTTATTCTGTCGTCTTTGTGTTCTTTCACTGACTGAGGCAATAAGCGTTCGCCATAGGGGCTGTGGGTGTTCTTGTTTCTGAATTAAATGGGAGTGCTGTCCCTCACCAGTACTCACAACCCGGACCCACAGATGAGCCCAATTTTATTAAGCCCACTCTCTCATCTATTAGATCTCAGAGCCCACTTGCTTTCCTACTTCGATCCCTTTGTGGTGCAGTAAAAAATCTTGGGGGAATTGTTTAGCTTCTCAGTGTCTTAATTTTCCCATCCGTAAAACATGGAAAACGGGATCTCTCCTGTGAAGGTGGTGAGAATCCTATCCTCTAAGTGACGCCACACTCAGTTTATTTTCCCCCTTGATTTCTTAGCATCTAATAGATAACTTTGTTCCGATTATTGTTCCAATAAGCACACGTTAATTAAACCTTGGGCCTATGTCTATGATTGGGATTTAATATACTTTCTAGTGTGATACTTATGAGTCACAAAGCAATTGTTCTCAGTAGCAAGGAGGACAATAAGTGGAAGGTTCCTAAAAGAGTTATTGCACAACTGACATGGCCACCTTCCAGACTTTCTGGAGCGATTTTTATCTGCATCTTTGATAAGAGATAGATCTAACTTTTGTGTGCACAAATTCAAGACTTGCATATATCATGGCAAATCTCCCGATACAGAGAAAGGGAAAGTGAGTCTAGCTCATAATATCTTATCCATAGGTCGAGATTCCTTAAATCTATGTTTAGAATTCCCACCACATACTCATTCAGCAACAGCATTCTGGGCACCTTCGTGCCAGGCAGTGTCTTTTGCTTGTTGCAAAGGCATCCATGTCCTTGAGGACTTAGAAGTCAGTCAGGATTATATTGAAGACTGGAAGAAGAGCCTGCCCGTTACCAATATGGGAAAACTCATTCATCTTTTTAACGGATACAGTTAAACTTTGTAACGTTCTCCTAGTTTCTGCAGTCCTGTCAGCCCCACATCTTTAGGACCCTGTTCTTCTCTTCCTGTATTATTCCTCCCATCCCAGTCCTTGTGAAAAGAGAGGTTCTTTGTACCTAGCCTGCCAGTGGCCCCTCCTTGCTCACGCCCAGCTTTCTTGCTGGCCTCCGCCTATCTGCTGCTTCTTAGACTGAGTCTCCTGGTCAGGAGGTCATCACTTCTCACCTGTTCCAGAACATTCATTCCTCGGGGTCAATGGACGCACCCTTCTCCTTATCTTTAGTGCACTCACCCCCACTAATTTGCAGCCCAGACTTTCCAGATCCTGTTCTGTGGCAGCTGCGTGATAATCCTTCTAGCTAGATCAGAACCCTGTTATTGGTGATCTATGGTTTTTTTTTTTTTTCTTTCTCAAATTGTTAGGTTTCACTATCCTTTTTTAAAAAAAAAAAATCTAAATATTATTTCTAGCTGGTCAGGTTCTTAAAGATTCTGTCCAAACGCCCTGCATGGTACTTACCATACAAAACACGATTGCCAAATAGCTCCCACTATTAAATACCCATGGTAATCGTGCGTGGTTTTGCAAGGTAAGTAGAATTATCTGTGTTTTCAATTGTGAAGAAACTCAGCCAAGAGATCAAGAAACTTGCCCAACATCACAGAGTTAGCAAGTTGCAAGACTGGTTTGTCTGATTCTAAAGCTTTTTGCTTGTCCGTGCGGTATTGCCCTGGTGCTAAAAATAAATGGCTAAATGAATGAAACTACTGAGGAGAAATATTTACAGTAGAGCAAGCACAGAGGCCCCTCTGTCTTCATTGCCAGCATGCTGCTCGGACGCTGACTTTTGAGACCGTGTTAAAGTCGTGGATTAGCCAGTACAGCCTTCCTTTAGGTTTCCCTTCTAATTTTTATTGTTACTAATGGATGAGTTTTAAATAGTCTTCATTGGGTTTACACAGACAGGGGAAACCATGCTTTACTCGATATTTCATTGTTTCAATTTATTTTATTTTAGTGCTGGGATTCAAACACAAGGGGTCTTGAAAATGCTAGGCAGGTAGTTCTACCACACACAACGCCTTTCCCCCACTTTTTGTGTTTTTCTCTCTTTGTCTCGCTGACTTTTAACAAATATTTGAGCTGTTTTGTTTTTGTTTTTTAACTTTTTTGTATGTGGTTTCTGCCAATATCCCAGTATTTGTCACTTGCTTTGGAACGGTTAACATGCAGCTGCCTAGCCACCAGAAGTGTCACCTGGGCCTAGTGGATTAAAAGGGAATTGAGGTGGTTCTTCTAAAGGGTCACAACACTGAAATGGGGCCCCACCCCTCTGGCCTTATCAAACCTTGATTACTTCAGTGAGGTCCCTAGATGTCGTCTCCCTGGGGTTGTACTTAGGCATAGGGATGCGATGGGTTCACTCCATTTGTACCTGAGTCATCCACAGGCGGAAAACGTTGAAATGGAGATGAGCTGCTTTTGTGTTTATGATGCTGTCTCCCATCGCCCGTCATGTATCTTAACAGGCATAATGTCAGTTATTTATTTATTTTGTTTACAACGCCATTACTGTGGCTCCTGGTGGAGATCTTGAGAGCTTGTGTAAGGTAGAGAGGTGATCATTTGGCCGGCCTTCTGTGAAGTCTGCCTGCTTCTCATGCTTTTAGTATAATGTCTTGTTGTGCTCTAAAGAGACGTTTCAAGCTGCAGTCTGGAGAACTGCTTTTTAAAAGCCCACGGAAGATGCTTGCAGCCCTCAGAGGACGCTAGGTAAGGACAAAGGGATGTGCCATTCAGCCTGAGGCTTTGAAATCTGAGATGTACAGGGAAATTAGGGACTCCTGGCATCTCTTAGGGATTATGAAAATAATACAGATCTAAACCTAGTCTGTGATTTCTTTTTAAAATATAAGTTTATACTCGAAAGTGTCACTGATTGAAGGGCAGCAAGTTTGAGACAGGATACCCCAAAGGAAGCAAAATGTTTCTTCCCGGACCCTGAGTCCATCTGGTCATTGTTTCTCGCATCTTCCTGACTAAGAATGGTCACAGGTGGAAGGGAGGGTTAGAGAAATTGCCTCACTTGGGGACTGACCATTTTTTTTTCTACTCACTTCCTACAAGTAGAAATGAAAGGGCCCAAGGGTCATTTTAACACTTCAACCCGAGAGGTCTTTGTCTGTGGCAGCACAATGCTCTTCCAAACTTGGACGCTTTCTTAGGTATTTATTTATATATTGTGTTTTCAGGCAGTCATATGTGCAAAGAATTCTTTTTTTTTTTCCCCCTTTTGAGTTATGGTTCTCAGGACTCATTCCTGTGGTTCCTTTTAGACTTCAGTGAAGCTGTCTGGGACTCCCTGGTCTCTCTTAGAAAGTTTAGTCTTTGTTTAGTCCTTCCCCTGTCCTGTGTCCATAGGCCATTTAGTTTAGCAACATTTTCCTGAACGTATGCCCTTCACCATCTTCTAGACATTGTCTGTTAGATGGGTCTCACTACATAGTGGAGGCTGACCTTGAACTATCGAAGGTCTTGCCTCACTCCCCACCCTTATGCCTGAGAGATAGAATCTATGGTTTTATGAATCTGACACTTACGTAGTTAGAGTGCTTAGTATCCCCCATAGATCCTGGGACTTCTCTCTTCCCTGAGATGGTACAGCTGGAGAAGGTCCAGCAAGAAGAATGGATCAGAGTCAGGGTCATGCTCACCCAGGCCTTAGGACAGTTCTGAGGAAGCACCGTGGCCTTTGTGCCTGGAAAAATGAGGATAGGATGTGGGGTGACCTGGTGCCAAGCTCTGTAATGCTAAGTCAGCTTTGAGCTAGCATCCAGGGAGCTAAATTCTTTGATCACCCAAATTGAGGCTCTTATCTTGACTATGTAAATCCTCACAGTCCCGTTGTGATAGATAAATCAGTGTTTTTCAGGCATTGTAGTGAATTTACATCAACTCTAAATTCTCTTATCTCTTGGAGGTAATGGGACTGGGGAGTGTAACTCAGAATGGCACCCTTATCGCATCCGCATCTAATGGGAACAAACTAGAGAAAGGAGCTATTACAAAGCGCAAGGTCCCCAAATCCAGATGATCAAGGTCAAGTGCTTGCTCTACTAAGTGATAACAGGAAAGATTTTTATCCCCTTTCAGCCACGATTGAATTTTATCAAGGAGAGAGAACTACCAATTCTTTGGGTTGTCAAGGAAATTAAGTCACACAAACAGCTCGTGCAGGAATACGGGTAATTCCTTTCTCAAAAGTAATGAAGATTAGTGATCATCTAAGGAGTAAGTCTGTGGTTTTTCTGCATGGAGCCTGACTTAAGAGAGGAAGGAGGTGTAGGATACTTGAAGTTCCTAGTCTGATGTCCTGAAAGAGTGCTTTAGGAAGGACCTGGACTCCCGAGTATTTCCAAACAGACTTTTTCACCCACAGCCTTATAATCTCTCTTCACCGGCAACCTCCTGGCTTTTAAAGCGAGGGGAAGGAATCCTTGGTAGCATTAATAATTATCCTTTGATAAAGTATTTCAAAGAAGAGGCAGCTTGGGAAGTGAGTAGGAGGCAAGCCAGCGAGGATCTTCCAAAGCTTCTCTGAGGAAGGGTAGGAGTTGAACAGAGTTTGTAGAGCACTACTGAGTGTTTGCTTTTTAAGTCGGGGTACACCAGAGTATGTTGAATAGCGGGGATATGTGTCTTAGTGGAAAGAGAGGGTTTGAAAACGTAGGGAAAAGTCAAGATGGAAAGGTGGAGAACGGCTTCTGGTTCTAGGAAGATGTCGAAGTGGCTGGAGGGAAGACTGTACATCCGATAGCTTTTGTTGTTTCAGTGAACCGTGAGGCAAGGGTGTTGATGGACATGTGTGCGAGCATTAGAAGTTGGAAGGGCAGCTGGAAGAGAGGAACGTGTGGAATGACCAAAGTATGGGGAGGCATTATGAAGCGGGGCAGCCTCCAGAGTCTTTGTGAGAGCAAGTTGGCAGAGTTACAGCATTCAGTATGGACATACATTCCCACAGTGGAGAAAGAGCATTCGAGTCACTGAGAGGCCCTGTAAAGCTTAGTTAAAACGCATTGACTAAAAATAACGTGTTCTGTACACGGAACAAATGTAAGCATTTCAGAGCGACCGATAGATTAAGAGGCAGATAAGGTAGAGTCGACTCCATCCCTTACAGTGAGGGAGGAGAATAGGTAGCTTCATATGGAGGGGAAGCTCAATCCAGTCCCTTGCTTTTGCATATAACTTATATGCACAGCCACCCATGCTAGTGAGGAGCCCGCCTCCTTTCGCCACCTCCTGACCCGACCCCATTAAGGAGACATCTGTACACAATGCACACCCTGAGCATCCGGAACAGGGTATCAGTGGCTTACTGACTGCATGCCTCTTAAGTATTCTTGACCCTAGCCAACCTGCCACAGTTATGCAAAAAATACGTTGCTTCGTTTTGTAAGAGGAAAATGGCTACTTTTCTTCAGTCATAATGCTGTGTCATTAAGATAATGAACCTACAGAAATTTCGTCCCCGATAAGTGTTCTACTAAATTATTACCATTATTTGGAAATTACCTTTAGGTGGGTAGATGTAACTATTGGCTAAAGAGCCTAATTTTGAAGCTTTTTGTCTCTGACTGAAAGTCCCATTTCTCATCATCCCCGGTGGCCAGACGGGTGAGCTTTTCTCAGAGGTCAGCCTGGCTGTGCATATGTAAACTACCTGAAATGGCCAGGGTTGCAATTCAAGGGCCACCGAACGGTTCGTTGCTCTAATTAGGGCTTTTCTTGTTGTATGCTGCAGCCTCTGTTTTGCTTTGTTTTTGACCATTTTCTGTTATTTTGTGTTTGAAAACAGAACAATTTTCCATTTTGCAAATTACCTGCTCGTGTCTGGTTAATGTGCCTCATATACTTGGGAGTCTGAAACGATGTAATTGAGAATTCCAGGCCAGTTTGGGTTATAGAACGTGAGCGTATCTTTACCCAAACAAAACAGAACAGAACAAAACACTCCTATCAGTGTCCGGGGACTTTTTTTTCTATTCAGTGTCTCTATGTTAAGGCGAAGTCTAGCAGTAATTGGGGGCTTTGTGGTGACAGCACAACATATTTTGATGCTGTCAATATTGATTATCTTGAGGGACAGTTGAGCCTAGACATCAATGATCTGGTCCCAAACACTGCTAGTGTAATTATATATAACTTATGCAGCCTCTCAGTGTCTTAGTTTTCTCTTGGGTAACTCGGGTTGGGGGGGAGGACAGTAGCATATGTATACTAACTGAAGTAATATGTAAAAGACCTACATGGTCCTATGGTAACTCTCTAAAAGTTTCTCGTTAGAGACAGGTTGAATGTACAGAGTGAGAACTCAGAGAACATGTCCACTTTTAACAGTTTGGGTGTTAACGTAAGTTGTTCACCCTGAAATGACCATTAGAAGAAAGGAAATTTGCTCCTGAGTTAAAACCCATTCCAATGCTTGAGAAGAGAATTCTTTAATCATTATTCAATATTCAGCTCGGTAGTAGTCTCTCAAGTATGAGAGGTGTCCTCCCCCACCCCCCATAATTAAGTGAATGCATGTTTCATGTTGAAACGGGCGTGAGCTTGACAGCGGTAGTTATGATTGGGATGTGAAAGGGCCAGGCGGGGGCCCTGAGTGTTGGTGTCTCGACTTTGGGGTTGGTGGAAGCCTGTGGTAAATGTTCAATTACCTCTAATAAACCTGGAGAACTCTCAGAAGACTGAATTGTACTGGCAGCCTCGTAGCTGTAACATTACATACAGCTCTGCGGAATCTTGATGCTGGGGGAGGTCAAGTCAAGGCTGTCTTAAAAAGTGGACTCGAATCTCTAACGGTCTCAGAATTACCGTCAAACCCAACTGTCTCAGACGCTCAACGATACTCTTTGTTTGTTTTCAGGTTGTTCCTGCTTGATTGGCACGGTGCCATTGGCTTCGTAAGTCCATATTCCTTTCTTTTTTTCCCTTCCATTTTTTTTTTTAAATCCCCCTTCCCAGGATCCCACCCTCTCTCATCACAAGGGACTATCTTTGTAAATGACCTGGAGCAAAATGTTTTCATTATTTGGTCCATAGACTGGTATTTTAAGGTCCTTTTCACTTGATCCCCAAACGCTAGTAAATGAATTCTTTTGAGGGTAGGGACACGATTGCTTTATTCAAGGTAGCTGGGGAGAGAGGACTTCAGTGGCTAATTCTATCCATAGTACAGTGTGTGCATACAATAGGAGCAGTGTGAGACCTAGAGACTGAACACTTGGAGTGTCCATTCCTGCAGCTGTATAGCATTGGCAAGTCTCCTCCCATTGCTAGAGCCCATTCTCTCTTCTCTGGGAAACACATTCACGCTGTCTCAGTCGGTTGCGAGGAAGCTCAAGTCGTAAGATCTCAGCTCTTTGCAAATGCGTCTGGAAGACACGCAAATGGACCGATGAGTGTGCTTGACCCTTGCCACAGGCTTTCTTTAAGTAGTAAGTTTCAGGAGTACTTTTGAAAAATAATTTGATTTAGAGGGACTTAACGAGTTTCCAGAGAACCTCGTTTGAGTCACAGTGACCTGTAATTATGTGAAGTTGTTCATAAGACCAGCTTCCTATAATGAAGCAAGCTTTGGAGACATGTTCACAGCATCTTGTAAAGAAATTCTTGACAGATATTTCTGTCTCCATTTCAGAAAACTAGGAAAACAGCGACGTTAGCATAGCCCCTTAATCTAAAGCGCGTCAATGGTCAGATTTAACTTAACATTCTTGTTAAAACAGTCACTTGTTTTCTTCACGAGTCACCTATCTCCCCCTCCCCGCCTTTATAGTTTTCTTCCCTTTGCCTTTTGTTGTCTCTCTCTTTTTTTTTTCCTTCTTTAGTTTTCTGAGACAGGGTCTCATTGTAGAGTCTAGGTTGGCCTTGAACTCATGACCCAACAGCATGAGTGTCTGAGTGCCATGCTGAGATTGCTGGCCTGTAATATTGCAATCACGGCTTTGGCTTTTTGAAAGCTCATTCCCGTCCAACCTTGAAAATAAGTGGAAGCCTTTCACACAGGGCTGTTGACTACCCTCTGTGGTACCTCTGCAGTAGTTAAAAGATGGACAAGAATCAGTGAATTCAGAGCTCAGGAAATCTGTGGTGAAGCCCCAGGAAAGTACCGAAGCTTGGAACTGGGCATGTGGGAAGGGTGTGTTCTGTGTCAAGAAGTGGGCTTTCCATACCTTTAGTTCCAATATTGTTTATTTTCTCTTCAGTTTAGGAATTTTGAAAGGTAACCCATCTCTCCTCCTGTTTGCTCAGGATGAGTGACAGACATGAACACATTTCATTACAGGGTTTGGTGAAGGTTTGCATCAAAGGAGCAGTTCTGAATTCAAGGGCAGATTTAGAAACCCTTTTAATTATGTTTGTTCAATAGAGGTAACCCCCCTTGGGAAAACACATTTTCTTTCAGACTCTGTTGGTTCACCCTGCCCCTGGCTAGCCCTCTTCACTCCCACAAATGTGTAAACACTCCTTCACACAGAGACCACTATTTAGGACCTGGTTACCCAGCTAGATTCCCCGAGTCAAAGGAAAAAAGGTAACTGTTGCAGCCCTGTTCCTATTTCTGTTTAGCAAACAGAATTTATACAAACTATACTCTTCTTTGAGCTGTGGGGCCTTCCCTGGAAATGGTGCTTTTTTGGGAAAGCCTAGACGTTAGAAATTAACACTTTTCAGTTGGGAGTGACTAGGAGTTTGTTATAAGGTTCAGCAGCTTCTCTGGAACACAGGAGTGGATTGATAAGGGGCTGCCCTTTGGGGGACGTTCCACCACACCCACACAACTGTTAAGTTGGGAATAAAGTTTCCAGAGAGTTTGGGTTCAGTGGTATGAAAGAAATTTTAGACCCTTAAGTGGACCATCGCTCCTAAAGATACTCACAAGAAAGGGAGAGTGAGAAGAAGTTTTATTTATGGAACGTCAGACGGGTCTTTGAGGCTCAGCAGGCCCTTGAAGCCTAGGACTTCCCTCAGTGTCTCTCTCTCCCTCTGACCTTGGATGAACCAGTGAGCAGTATATTATGCCAGCCGATTGTGTCCTTTAGTCATGGTTAGCATTCTGGACTGTCGCTGGAATGTAGGAAACGGATGAATTTGAATTGAACCAAGAGGTGGTCCGGTCCTCGGGCCCTCTCCTGGTCTCAAGGAGACCTGTCGCAGTTTGTCTGGGCTGGGCCTAATGAAAGCCTTGGAGGGAGAGAGAGGTGGGCCTTTGATCTCTTTGTTCCAGCCGCACCCTGGGAACTGACTGAAATCAATGCGCTGTTTTCCTGATGGGGTGAATGGCTCTGCCTAACTAGCTTTGTAGAACTGTGGGGGAATTCACTGCCTCTGTTATTGACAGCTGAAAGGGGAGCGCTCACGGGGGTGGAATGGACCTTCTTGTGAAAACCAGGCACAGGAAAAAAATTAGACCTCAATTTAACACAGAGGAATTTGGAAATTCACCCCAAAGGAGCCGGGAGTTTCTCATGCTTACATTAGAATGACTCAAGTGTAGGGCTAGTGTGCAGTGAACAATGGAGGTTTTGTCGCAACTGTCCTATAAGTAGGAATATGGTATGCATAATGAGTGGCCGGTAAGCAGACGTCCATTCAACACTCCCTTCTCCTTTTAAAACCGACATAAAGACAAAATGTGAACCATGATATAATCAGGTGGTCCCTTCTTTTCTTCGCGCTAAGGAGCAGCATTAACAGCATGTCTGGCTTCCCCGAAGTTTGTTTTCCATTTGTTTGTTTCAAAACATCTTTGAACTTGAGAGCTAAGTTCGTGCCAGGGACCCACCACTCCGTATTGTGATTATTGTGGGAATACAGTGATTACACATCACGGACTTTTTTTTTACAGTCTTAGGACTGCTGAGAATGTCAGCGTGTGTCAGAAGCAGATGACACAGAGAGTGGACCAAGAGAGCCCCCGGAGTAACAATAGTTTGTAAATCTTAAAATGAACTACCTTCCTTTTCAGAACACCGTAAAGAAGGCTCTTTAGTTTATCACAAGGAAATACCCTAGTTTATCACAAGGAAGTACCCCGCCCCTTCTTAGCTGTCTTCCCTCACTGGCTTGATGCTTGATTTCCCAGAAAGAAATTATGGCTCCTTCCTTTGTCCCCAGCCCTTTGTGCATACCTCGGCCATAGCACTTACCACATCCCCCAGAGCTCTTTGTTTAGGTGTACTCTTGTAGCTGGAAGGTACTATATTCATTTTTATATCTTCAGGCCTAGTTCTTGGCTCAGTAAACGCAGCTGAATGAGTGGGATGGATGGCTCCCTGTACATCCCTGTGAGTGTAGTGACTTAACTAGGCTTCAGCTGCGTATCCTAAATGGTGGGTAAGGAAAGCCCGCTTGGTCTATCGAACCTGATCAATGCTGTTGCTTTATGGAGCAGTATCAAACACGCCCCCCCCCCCTTTCTTTTGCCTCCGTTCGTTTGTGGGGCTCCATCAGCCCCTCTAGAGGAGGCATTTTAAAAGCATAAGGCAAACGCCCCTTTTGGGCCCAGCCTCTGATTTCATTCCTTTCTAAAAGATTCTTAGTGTCATATGTAGATGTTTCCGCTAGGAAGATGAAGAGGCTTTTAATTAAGAGTTCTGTAGACTCTCACTTGACTAAATTCAGCGATTGGGACAGATAAGGCTTGCACTCGAGCTGATTGCATTCTATGATATGCTGATAATATAGAATAAAACCTCCCCTAGCAGCGTGTCTAACTCGCTCTGCTGCCGTCGTAGATTAGGAGTTCTTTGTGAAAGGAAGCAAAAATGAAATGAAATGAAATAAAATAAAATCCACCCGCATGTGGAAGGATGAGGAAGAATCCTATCCTGTATGGCTACTTTGATTTCATAGGACCCTAGACCACACCCAGTTACTGAATCGTTCTCATACCAGCTCTCTGCCAAGGGGCTTACATTTTAACTAAGCTCTCGCCATTTCACAACCCAGGAAGCCACGGTAGAGGGGGCTTAAGCAGAATACAAGCATTGGTATTGGACCCCATAACTGTTCTTCACTGTGCTGCTTATTGTCTCTCTACACCATCGAACACTTCAGGACTGACCCCTGGCTGGGATGTGGCAGGGTGACATATGACAGAGGCATTCCTGACATCCCTGAGGTCACATGCTCTTTACCTACCCACACACAGCATTTCAGTAATCCCAGCGGTGCCTTTTCTGGCTTTCAAATGACGTCTCCCTCTGAAGTTGCTGTCACTTCTTGACGTGGCCTCTGTCTTCAGTGTCACCTGAGCCTCCTCTGTCCTCGTTGAAGTCAACATGCCTTTATTAAGCTGTCAGGTGCCTCTCCCTGGTCAGTCTTGAGTCTGCCCTTGTCTTCTGAATTGAAACCCACACTAAAGCTGTCCACCTCTTACACAGTAGGTGGAGTTGTCATAATACTCAGTGTGCCCTTTGAGTGGCCTGATGACACGTGTAAGGCCAGTTCACTCCAGGCCCGTTTGCAATTGGGTTCAGTCGCTAATCACATGCTGCCGCATTAAAAACACTATCTGAAGGATATCATTAAGTTACTTGCTGGGACTGGTAAGGTGGCTCAGCAGAACTGAATGCTCTCTGTTCTTCCAGAGGATCAGGGTTCAATTCCCAGCACCCCTATGGTAGCTTACAACTACCATAACCCCAGTTCCAGTACATCTGACGCTGTCTTCTAACCTCTGTGGGTGCTGTGCTCACATATGGTGCATTTATATACATTTTTGGGCAAACCCTCATACACATCACACATAAATAAGTCTTTAAAACTACTTCCCTGCTCCATTAGCAGTTAAAGCAAGAGGGAAGGCAGTGGATATCCTCGGAGAAGAATGTTGAATATTATTAAAATCAAAATGTAGCTCATTTCCCTATCAGTATTTAAAACAGTACCGGAAATGATGTGTGTTGACACTATAACAGACATACCATATTGAGAGAATCACAGAATTGACCCATTATGTAGCATTTACCAAGGAAAATTCTCCCCTTTGTCTCAGTAGCAGGAATTAAAAGTGATTGATGAAGCTCACACCCCATCGCCATGTCAGTGGGAGCCACATTAAGATCCCAGTCGTTTTACGTTGTTTTCTTTAAACGCCTCTCATTTGGCCCCTCTATTCAATTCACAGTGGAGGGGAGCCTCTGGTTGTGATTCAGAGAAGAGACTAGAAACTCCGCAAATGGTGTTATTTATAGAGAAGCCACAGAACAGCTCCATTAATTTTCCCGTTGGCAGTTTTTCATTGGTCATGGCGGTGGTGGCCCCCACCCCTGCAACACATGGGAATGACTGTTTACCTGTTGTAACGCATAGCAGTGATGAATCCAAAGGTATCCCTTGTGCCTGCCGTGTGTGGTCTCTTCCTGTAACACAAGCCTGAACACCCTGCTTTCCTGATCAAGAACCACCTTCAGTGGTTCTGATTAGACGGGCCTCATGGTTGCAATTGACAGAAACTAACGAGATCCTTGAGGGATTCCAAGCAGGCCGGCAACAGGAATGGATACCTTAGCATGTTAGAAAGGATGACGCTGATAGGGCCATTGCGATTAGAAGGAAGGGGAGCCAGGCCAAGAACGCAGAGACCAGTGTGGACTTCAGACACCAGCCTGTGGGTGGAAATGGCCCTTCCACAATCCCGATGCCTGGCTTCTTGCTCACCAGGCTGCGTTTCAAGGAAGCCATAGGAAAGCACTGTCTAGACCAAAATAGTGGACCGGTCCTTTCTTTAGCATTTCCCCCATTCTTTCCCCCCAGGGTTTTCAGTACTACAGATGGGAACGGAGTATCCTGTAGGTAGTTATCTCTCAGGACTATCTTAGCCAACTCTGCTCTGTGAATGTCACAGTTCTATGGGTCTCAGACATCCAGCCACAGATTGAACTGGGATTTGATTGGAGGATATGACTGGCCTCAAAACAGCATCTCCTTCTCCCAAGCCCAGATATGTCATGAGCATCTCAAGTATGCATCATAGACGCAGTATCTTTGTCTCAAGTCGTTTGTTTTCTTTGTCTTTGGGATGGCATCCCCTCTCTCCCTGTGTACCTCAGGTCTCACTCATCATTTTCATTTTAGGGAAATCAGCTGGCTGCTCCCTGTCCCGGCTCGTTGACTGGGAGGCCTACCTAGGTTAGGAAATATAGTTTCCCAGACCTTGGCCCGTATCTGCTCTGGCCTACCTCTTGCCTTTTCCAAGTAGGCTTCCTTTTCCGATTTTGTTTGTTTGGTTTTGGCAATTTAGAGCTTAAGATAAAGGCTTAAAATAACACCGTATGCCTTTCCCTCCCTAGGTATTTGGGAGTCGGAGGAGTTAATCTTGTGAGTATACTCTTAACGCCAACCCCCTGTCTCCCATCTTCCTGCTCTACCTGCTCCAGGGTATTAAAACACGGGACACCAGAGGCCTTAAGCTAGGGTAGAGGAGGGGTACAGTTCTAAGGAAGATTTCTGGCTCCTTACTGAGGCGGTATCCATAAATCTGAATCTCACTGTCCAAGGTCAGAGAGGCTGCTTCTCCCCGTAGGCACCGTCCTAGACACTGCAGCCACCAGGAGGGTAGCTGGAGGCCTAGATCAGGTTTAAGTGCCTTGTTTACATTGGCAGAGTGTTTCCTTGAACCTAAGAGATTTTCATGGCGCCCGAAAGGTGGGGAACTGACCCTCTGCCCTCCATATATCATGGTACGACTTGAAGCTTTGCAGCTGTCTGGGCTGGGCTCAGGGCTGGAAGTGGGGGCTGGAGACCTAGCCGAGGTTGGCTTCACTCCCTCGAAGAAGGGATGCTCCCACACAGCTGTCAGGTCAGGGAATCCTACCCCAGCCCTGCCAGGCAGGGCCCCCTCCCTGCACTGACGGATTGCCGTTTCTAAACGGAGTCTGAGGTTACATGGACTAGGAGGAAAGATTGATTTTTTTTTTTAAATCCTATCTGTCCTCCCTTCCAGAGTTACCCCAAGTCCTGCCGGATTTCTATGGTTAGGTTTAAATGTTAACAAAGAGACTTTAGGTCTTGTCCGCCTTCAGCTGGGAGAAAATTTGAAAGATTAGAAGCCTTCCACCTGTTGCCCACCATGCTGATTTAGCACCACAAGAAAGGCACTTGAACGACGGGGACGTGGGAAAGAAGAAAACAAGAGTTGAGAGACAGACAGCAGCTCGATCTGAGCAGCACGATCAGGCAGGGGGAAAAAACAATCTAAAGTCAGGGCAGAATTTCTGACTCTATACAGGCCAGGAGGTTAGAGTGTGAGGACTCCCTGTCAGACCACACATCTCGGATTTACGCCCAGTTCAGCTGCTTGCTAGTTACAGGGCCAGGCAAGTTAGCATACGTGCAAGCCTTCATTTGTCGATGAGTAAAGCAACAATCACACCAGCCACTGCTGTGATTGCCCAGGGGGCAAGGACTTAACAGGGCCATTGCCTGGTGAGCACCCAAGACGTGGTGGTTGTCACTACACAGTGGTGCTGCGAAGAACCCACCAGGAGGGTTGCAGGGGAAGCCAGCCTCTGCTTTAGAAGGTATCAGAGCCATGAGGGGGAAGAGCAGGAAGGAAGGAGCTTTTGTGCAGGATTTTAAGACAGTTCAGGGTTGAAGATAGTGATCCGGGAGGCGTGCGAACTCAGGAACTGTTTGAAACCTTTTGGGTTTTGAGAGTTGAGGAATGGCCCCCAAATAAAATTTCATGTGACCCCCTGGTCAGCCTGATTTTTTTTAATATGAAATAAGAGAATGCAGAGGCCAAGGTAGTGAGGTCCCCCAAATCTACTCAATTTCATGTGAATAAATAAAACCCCCTGAGTCAGCCTGCATATCTTTTTTTAAAAGTTAGAGCAGCTCAATATAACATCCTTTGGAAGATCCTTCCGAATATTGTCTCATTTGCTAGGTCTCTTGAAGGTGAGACTCTCTTTGTGGTTTTTCCGTTTCAGTCCATCTCATTAATGCTGAAAGATTTATTTGACGGCAGAAGGACAGTCTCAAGTCAGGTCTTGTTGCCCGTGAGGGTTCAAATATTTAAACTAATTAGTGCGTTTCTATTTGCCAAACTCCCTTCTTAGAAAAATGTGATTTTTCTCGCTCTTCTGGAACTCCAAGACGCCGCCTTAGCATTGTTTAAGTTTACAGGGTCATTTTTAGCTGCTGCTGCTGCTGCTGCTTCTCCTTCTCCTTCAGTTGACATTTGAAAACAATTTTTTTCTCAGCTTTTGAAATCTAAGATCTGAAAAAAGTCTGCTAGTAGCATCTTGTCAGAGTGAGATGCATGACTCTTTTTCTCTCGTTCTCATCTCTGCTATGTTACATTGTTGCGTGGGGCATGGGATTGTCCCCTGGGGCCTGCTTGGCCTGCACCGTGTTCTCCCCAGCATTGTGGAGTCTTGTGTATGTGAGGGCAGCGCTGGGTGGGCAGGTGGGAAAGGCTGAGGAGCTTGATCCCCTCCCTGCTAGGGCAACCCTCTTTCACTTTCCCGGTCACACTGTGCAACAGAAGAATAAGCTTGCTCCTGTGTGAGTCCCCGGCCGCCAAGTACTGTTGGAGGCAGAAAAGACTGGCTTGCTTTCTCTTCGTGACGATTTGAATATTTTGACAATGAATCCGAGCTACTCTGCAGCCTTCCTTGCAAACCTTGTGTTCTGTAAGCCCCATCCTGGGCAGCAGAAGTGAGCCCCCTCCTCTCTGGATCCGTAAATTGCTATTGTCCACGGGGGAGATGGGCAGACTCAATGAAGAGGCATTCAAACTAATTTTATTCTTTCGCTTTCGAGTGTTTTAAATCTCTTGGGGAAAAAAAAAGAAGTTAGCACAGGCCTCTGGAGACCACCCAATTAAATGGCCATGGTTGCTGTGGAGTATTTTGAGAGGAGGTGATCCATGTACAGGGTCTGTTTACACATGCGGAGTGAGGACCAGATGGAAGACAAACTGGTCCAGACAAGTACATGGTCGCCTCCAGCTTTTTTTTTTCCCCCCTGAACTGTATTTGATTGTCTAAACTTGTCTAAAGAAAGCTGCATTTTTCCCCCCTCCATCTTTAAATGAAAAGGATGCTTCTGTACAAAACAAATGGACGCAGCCTTTTTGATCAAATTAAGGGACCGGGTGGTCACGTGACCAAGCCATTAGATGAGATAGAACTGGCTCTCGAAATAGGTTCGGTTGTCTTCATACCGGTTAAGAGAATCCCGAGGCATCCTCCCTACCCACAAGAAAATCAGTTCGGCAGAAGAGTCGAGTTGGAAGAGGCGGAGCGGTACAATGGATTGGTGAACAGGGTTGTAGGTCTTTAAATATGTGTCAGCATTCAGCGGCCCAGGGTTGGTATGAGGACCAGGCACTTGAGGACTAGGGGAAAATAATTTTCTGGGTTCCAGTCATTCTGTTTCTGTCTGTGGTGATTTGTGAAGTGGCCTTGGGATCTGCTATTTAAAAAAAAAAAAAAAAAATTCCTGCCAATTCTAATGTGCAATCAGGGTTAGTACCCACTCATCTGCGTATTCAATTTAGAGATGTCTGCCTTTCTGCACTGCAGATTTGATAAATCTATAGGCACCCATAAAACTGTTGAAAACGCATGTCACCCGGCTGCTTTCTTTCGATTCATAATTTTGCTTTAGGTTCTGTTGCCTCCTAGATTTGCATACCTGTTTTACGGCATTTTAATATTGTTGTTTTAAAAGAAGCACCATTTCCTCCTAGTGCTGTTTTGAATGTCTTATGTAAGCAATTTCATGGTCCCCCCTCTCTCCCCCCACCCCCCTGTCAGAAAGCAGAGGGAACCTTCAGAGCTCTGATCCAGTCGCTTGTAGGGCAAAGGACATACATGGTTAAATAAAGACCATGTATTGAGATGTTTGAGAAAGCAGTAGGGAGCCTCTTTATACAACACCAGGGGGGCATGTTTGGGAGGTAGAATCTCGGGAGAACGTTCTAGCTTCTTTCTCTGACAATGTCCAAGGTCTCTTCTCACAGGTTCGAGTCCTCAGACCTTGTGCAGGACTCCATCCATACCTGCCTCACAGCTGACTCTCCTGCTCACACAGAAGGTACGGACGTTTAAAAATTATTCTTACCTGCACATTTTCGATAAGAATTGCTCGGGCCAGGTGTGGTGGTGCACATGTGTTTAATCCCGGCACATGGGAGGCAGAGGGCAGGTGGATTTTCATGAGTGCAAAGCCTACTTTGTTTCTATAGGGAGTTCTAAGGCAGCCTTATATAGGGACACACACCCTCAACAAACAAAGTTGTGTGGAAGTACATGGCCAACTCAGGAATGCAGGGATGTGCAGGTCCAAGGTGCTTCAAGACAGTTGCAGTAGAGCACACTCCTGTCTATTCCCCTCTCCTACTTTCACACCCTCTTCAGCTCCTCCACCCTGTCTGCGGCCCCAGCCATACCTAGTGGGTCTGGGGCATTTTCTGCTGTCACTTCATAGCGATTCAAAAACCTGTAGGCTGCCTCTGAAGACAAACCTGTGTAGTGGACATGTGTCAAGTTGTTCTTCCCTCATGGAAGAGGATGAGCTATAAGCCCATGGAGGCCAGCATTCAGCTGAAACGTTCAGCTTCACCAGAGAGCCCTCTGCCCATTTTGGAGATTAGTCTGGAAACAGTGGTAAAAACTATTGCCGGAGGGCTCTGCTCACCAGACAACTTGCCTTAGTAGAAATAAAAAAAGCACAAAGCACATGGCTTAGCTCCCGACAGCTAGAGCTCATCATTACCATCCACTACACTCAACCATGTGCTGGGCACTTAAACAGCACAGTATCCCTTCAGTAAGAACAGTGAAATGTAGCTCGTTGAATATCCAGTGTCCCTTCAGCCATATGGTAGGGCTGTGTGCAGTAATTGAGTACTTCGAGAAGGCTTTTATGTAAGCTCAATGGAAATACTATAGTATTGTTTTAAATATTATTTTGATTCCGACGGAAAGACAGCTGTTCCTCAAAGCTTGTCTTGATTCATTAACCAAAGAACTGAAATTCATACCTAGAGGGTCAACCATTATCTGTCAAGAATGGACAAAGGCCTGAGGAATTGTGATTAGTCCAGGGAGGCTAGGGAAGAGGAATCTTTGACTTGTGTCTTCTGTCAAGAGTGCACAAGACTTCAGAGGGCGGAGCGTGATAACAGGGAGATCTGGAATGTGTCTGCCTAGCATTCAGGCGAGAGCCCACAGGCTAAAGAAAGAAAAGGGCTGAGGAGACACCTGTCTTAAGCGGGTCAAAGGGGACAGGCCCAGCCAGGATGTGCTCCAACCTGAGGAACGCAGAGAGGCTTAGAGGAGCCCAGGGAAGGGGCTGCCTGTATGCCTCAGTGGGAAGTTGGCGTTATTGTAAGCCGGCTTCCTGCCCTGTAGGAGGCTCTGAGCTCAGAAGGGCAGATGGGGCCCCACTGTGTTGGGGGAAGGACCACACACATGGATTGCCAGGACAGCTACTTAGAGAGTTCACATTCCTCTCCCATTGAACAGGGTATGACTGTAGTGGTCTGTTACACAAAGGAACTGAAGCTATGAATGGGGGAGGAAAAAAAAAAGACATACAGCGCAGAGAGAGAGAGAGAGAGAGAGAGAGAGAGAGAGAGAGAGAGAGAGAGAGAGAGAGAGAGAGAGAGACCTGCTTGGTTAGTGTTCCTTTCCTTTTAAGTGTTTTCCCCCACCCCCTAATATTCTTTCCCCATTTCGGAGAAGCCCATGTGGAGGCTTAGAAATGTCGCCTTCCTTCCTTACTGTTCTGTAAAGAAAGACAAGCAGAAACCTAATACAGTGTTTACCAGCATTAATAATTAAAAAAAAAATCAGATGAGGAAAACTGTCATGATCTAATCATTAAACACTTTTGCATTTCATATTCATTTTTTTCCACATGAACAGTTTGCAGATACAGAAAGTTTAATTTTTCAAATCACAAATCCCAATGGATAGCTGTCCATTGATAGAGCTTTTTAAAAAAATAATAGCACAGGCATTGTCATTTTAAAAGTGCCTGTCAAATGCGTGTCTGTGGTGATTTCAGTCCTGGGCTCAATCCCTGTGTGGAAAGACTCAACTGGGAGCTCCCGCTCCTTTCAGAGTCCTGTGAGAGGGAGCCATGACTGATGGCTTCTCTGTTAGGCAGTCTGCTGCCTTCTGGCCCTGACCTCCACAGACTACTGCTCCCTAAGTCTCCTTTCATATGCCTGAAGGATCTCAGGTCTAGCCTGTTCCTTCCCTCACCCCATGCCTGCAGGCAGGCTGAAACCTGGGCTCCTTGTCACCATTCTCTGTCCATCCCCCTCCTCTTCTGCGTTTCCTCCGTCCACTGCACACAGCCTCTCCCTTTCGTCTACCCAGTGCATAAACGACCTACTCAGAAGCTAGCAGACCTCAGGCAGTGAAGATTCTCAGCAAGAGCAGCAAAAATCAGACCCTCAGATCCACCTGACAGCCATGTAGGTGTCCACATTCTTGGTCCTTTCCTGTTTATCTGGAGAAATCACTATGTGAGGCTGCCCTACCCCTAGGAATCTCCCCTGGACGGTATAGATTATGTCTCTTCCTGCTTGCCTTAACTCATAGATCTAGCTTCCTCTCCTCATTGTAACCCAGATGGCTTTTGTTTTTCTCAGTATTAACCTGTACCCTCTCACTTCCTAGAAAGGACCCAAGGCATTCTTTTCTGTCCCCAAAGGATGGTTTTATTGGGACAAAAGGCCACGCTGCTAATTAGGGTTCTGGTTTTTCATGCAGTATTCTGAGAATAGGCGATCAGCTATAGAATGGTGGCCCTGCAGAGGTCTAAAAGGCCAGCCAGAAAGGGATTTATAGGAGGGTGGAGTGGGGGATATGTTCTCATCTGTCACAAAGGAGCAGTCTCCACCCCTGACTTTGACGTTCAGATATCTGCTCCTCATAGCAGAGGGTTTCGTCTGGCTTGCCAGACTGGCTCTCCACCGCTCATTTCATACTGGGCTACCTAGTCTCCACCAAGAAATAATAGTCATCTTAAAACAGCAACGAACCATTCCAGCCTGGAGCCAATCCAGGACTCAGCACTTGTGTTTCCGGGTGGACCTATCTGTTGGGCTCCCCCGAGATGGTCGTCCCTTTCTTCCTGAATGTTCTGTGTAAGAATCCATTGTGTGATGCTGAGTGGAGGAACAAGGATCTGCAAAGATAATACCTTTCATGGTTTCTCTTCCCCCATCTCTCTCGCTCATCCCTCAGAGGCCCATGAGACTGTCAGAATGGAGCCACCCCAGCCTCCCCCACCCCCACCCCCAGTCCATCCTGTGGGAGGAGAAGGGGTGATGGTGTTGGGGGAGGGAGCACAGACCTGTGACAGAGGACACTTGTGTAGCCATAGGCCCCACACTCTGCCCTCCAGCAGCCGCTGTGCTGGTGCGGCTCCTTCCTCTGGGGCACTCCCCATTCCTGCTGGGGCAGCTGTGCCAGCCTTCTCCAGCTATTGTTCCCTCTTCCTTTCACCCTTCCTATGTATAAACTCCGTGATTAGTGGGACTGATAGTATCTTCAGCCCTCCAGATAAAAACTTTATTAGTTTGTAAAGGGAGCATATAAAGTAGTCATGGTGACATCTTTATGTGCACGCTTTTGTTCTTACTAGCTGGTGCTCCTTCCTTCCCCCTCCCCCACCCCCTTCTCCTTCCTCCTGGACCCCCACCCCACGCATCCGGCAGCCCCCCTTTCTCCTGTCATGCAATCCCGTTATATTCTCTTCTTTTCACCCTCCCCCATCTCTTGTTTCCTCTCCTGCCTGTGCCTCGCTTTCTGGTTTCCTAACCTGCACGCTCAGGCACCCCTGTCCGCATTGGTACAAATTCAAATCCAGGATTAGCACACGAGAGTCGCTAATCCTGGATTTGAATTTGTACAAACATAAAACAAACCATAACAAAGAAATCCTGTCTGTAAAAAAGTTTACACTTTGCCAGTGGATGGGCCAATCAAAGATGGTTGTTTTTTTTTTTTTTTTTTACGCCGTTTGGGTCTCCTTTATACTTCCGCTGTGCACAAGTTTCTTGGATGCATTTCCCTAAGCTTTGGTAAAATGAGACTTGATTCTCATTTGCTTATTCTTCTCACTATAACCCACCCAGGGTTTATATTGAGTGGGTAATTCACACCAGGACAAAGCTTCCCCACAATGTCAAGCCTGGGAAATTTATGGGAACGGGCTTCTGTCTTTGGGGCTCTGGGAACTTCATGCTCCCACATATCTACTTCCCTCTCCCTCCACAGCCCTAAGATATCTAGGGGAAGTCTCAGTCAGGCTGCAGTGTGCCCCAAAGAAAACAAACTTGTCTGAACCCCTGGGCTGATGAACTCCATCAATCTACCCCAGGGAAGAGAAACATTGAGGAGTAAAGGTGCTCATTGATGACAGAATCCCAGACCACCCATAGAGGGTTGAGGTGTGTTTCCTCTCTCTTCCTTAGTGAGGCAGAGGACACCAGCAACTTAGTACTTCAGTCTCCTTGGTGTCCTGAGCACCATTAAGAAAGAAACCCAAGCCTAAACCAGAAAGGTTAACTCCTATTCCCTGCTGGAGTTTTCCTCTGGACCCTAGTATCCCCTTACTAATACCATGTGCTCTCCCCACTAGCCTAGGTTCTAATCTAAGTAGCTTGCTCACCCAGTCCTCGAAGCTGATTCTGTCTTTAGAGGCAGGGCAGAAACCTGAACAGTCTGTATATCTCTGACTCCACCAATCAATCTCAGACCTTTATCATGAGTAGAGGTGAGCAGAGGTTCATCAAAAGCAAAAGAAAACGAGTGGAAGCCTTGTGGTCTTTAAGGAGGGGACATCAACATGGGCCTCACTCCTGTCCAGTAACACAGTTGGACCTGTGTGGACTTGTCATTAGTAGAGTTTCAAGAGTGGCCGGAGTAACTTTCCTGAAGTCAGTCCACCATCTTGAACTTTATCGTACTCACGCTATCTGCTAACATTTGTTCCTTTGAAAATGTATAGGCTTGGTATGCGCTTGGTGTCCTGAAGCTTGGTTTAATCAATTCTATTAATTCCTGCATTTTAACCTTGAGTATTAGATTTAAAAACCCCACTTTGGCTTTCTTAGTATGGGCCCCCTTTCTAAGGGAGTAAGAGCTCTACTTACTGGCTCAATTTTAAATGGCAGTTGAAAAGAAGCCACAGGCAGAAAACCTGATTGTTCAGCCAGCTGTGGGGAGACCTTCCCAGGGGTGGTAGTGGAGCCATTCCCACCAGTGTGTGTGGGTTTAAGTGAAAGATTTCCAGACAGATGTAGGTGGGGATGTCTGCCAACCTGCTGAGTGAACCCCACAGTGTGCCTCCATCCCGGGGAGACGGGGAAATAGGAGTTTGCAGGACAGACAGGGCGCTTGTCCATATTCCAGAACTGGAAATGTATTTGCCACAAGAGAAAATGTAGCACTTTAAGAAAATAGCCCAGAGGACTGGTCTTTGAGCAGCCATGGAAGAGAGAGGTCTGCAGCCATGGCAGCATGACAGGCCTTGTAGAGCCAGCTTATGAGTTCATTGCAGGCAAGTGCCCTCTACGTGACGTCAAGCTCAAATGCCAGGGGACGTTTAGCACTAATATCTCTGTATTGAGTATCATCTGCGATTGGTGAGCAGCCTGACTTTCAGGACCTATTAAATTAAATTATCACCTGTGCACACACTTGAGACCAATTTGTATAGATTGTTCGCTGCTTGAATTCTCTAAGAAGCGTTGCCGTAGACCGGTCCGTTTTAATCTGATGAGGCAGAGGATATATAGCACACAGATTAGGAAATAGTTCATCGTAAGCATTTGAGTGGAATGACAGCTCCCAGAGAGAGGGATTTCTCTCTTGCTTCTCACCTCAGGGAATGCCCTTTAAAACTTCGTTTTGAATTCAGGACTCCTTAAAAATGTGAGAGAGCCATTGTGGCTCAGAAAGACCCTTTTATACTTTAAGTAGTAGCGTACTAGGCCTCAACACCCCCCCCAACCCCCAACCCCCAAAGAACCAACCAACTTAGAATATCATTCTAGGAAGACCAAAGTCCCATTTCCTCACACGCGGGCCTCACTTTGTGTGACTGGGGACAATGGAAACAGAAGCCAGAAGGTCCTGGTTTATTTTGAGAAATGTCGTAAAACAGTTGTTCCCCATTAGACGATTGTGTTTGGCAGCCCTGGGGAAGTCCTGGGTCTACATCTGTGCTCTGACCTCTCGTTTTTTACAGTTGTATGCCCCTACCCCCAGGGAGTGCAGTCTTCCTGGCTGTTAATATATATAAAACCATATATATATATGTGGTTCTTATTCTTGTCTGATCCTCCCTCCTCCCTAAAATAATCACCACGAGCAGAATGAAGCAGATGGCCCAAGGTTTCTTTGGCACCCTGGCAGACCTGTATCACTTACTCAGTATTTTTAGAATCAGGGGGACTGAAAAATCAAGTCCTGAGTAAGGGGGTGGGGGGGAGACTTACTCTCTCTCCAGGGCAACAGGTGTTGAAACAGCAGTACAGTGTGTGTGTGTGTGTGTGTGTGAGTGAGAGAGAGAGATTCGAATGCAATTTGTAGGTCAAGAGACAGGACAGACTGACTCTCTTCAGGACCGTAGTTGACCAGCTCTGTTGCAATTGTTGATGGCTTTCTAGATAGTAGGCAGTCTATTTTAAGCACCTCGAATTTTTAATGGAGGCAGAGAATTAGCAGTATACAGCTAGTATGAGTTGGGGGAGGGGCGGATGAGAGATAGCATATATATATATATATATATATATATATATATATATATATATATATATACATGATTAGCCTTTGTTTTTAGGAAGAATTTTTGTGGGCGTTTGTGATTACATCAGGAAGACAGTGCAAGTCCCTATGTATGCCCAATATGCAATGATGTTGAGTGGGGTATTAATACTAGGAAACTGAGAACCGCTAGACGCTACAACCCATCAAGAATATTCACAGTGGGGTGGTTGATTAGCCCCATGCTTGAGGGTGAGTTTTGCCTTTCCTGTTAGGCTGGGTATGTTTAACACACAACATAGAAAATCATCAAGACCGAAGTTTTAGAAAAGGCTGTTCTCGAAATACACGTCAAGTACAAGGCGTTTGAGAGGCTTGTTTCGTGTGGAGTTTTTTCTGTCTGGGGAGCCTGAAGTCAGAGGAAATGTGCCTCATTCTTGAGTAAATCACAGCGTCATCTGTCTCTGATTGCACCTGGTCCCAGAAGGCCCAGGGGCGATGGTGCAGATGAAGCTCACACTTGCTGGTGTTTGCAATTGAGAGAAGACGGGACTGTAGGGAGGGGCTGCCAAGCTGTGGTGGTGTGGGACGACTGTAGAAACAGAGAAAATACCGCTTTTCTGTTTCATCCACGATGTGTGGATAAGCAGTGACTCACGAGGGTCACATCGGCAGAGAGACTAAGGCCACAGTTGTTCTTTTGGCCGCTTCTTATCTTCTTTCCACACGTGTCTGCTCCCACGCTGGCCTCTTCTACTTTGAGTTATCGGAGGCCTACGCAGAGGTAGACACCGTGCCTCACTGTCCATTATGCACAGAGCTCAGTAGCTAGGAACCATTAACTATACCACGGCACATAGGTCTTATTCCATAAATACGATGTATTTAGTGATTTATTTTTTTCCCCTTTCAGGTTACAATCACAAATGGAAAGATTATGTCATTGTTTCCGTTGATTGTCCCCCGACAGCCCATATATTATATATTACATATATTATGTGATTATATAAACCAAGAAGCTGGGATTCACGGGAGAACTGGGATATGGACTGGGGAAACTTGCTCCCCTCCCCCGTGTTAATAAAATGGCTGAACTCAATCCCTGTGTTTCAGCAAAACACCCGAGGCTTAATCAGTAGCATAATCCCATGCAAGAAAAGCCCGGCCCTTCCCCTCATCTCTGTGGCTGCTGGAGGCTAACTTAAGATAATTGTGGCGTGGATGGGGGTGGGGAGGGGAATGTTCATATCACATCTCTACTGTAGGAAGTTCCGTTGGGCATACTATTCATATAAAGCATGAGTTGGGGAGGGTAAATTTCCTTAGCTAAAACTTAAAAAAATAAAAAACAATCTGTGTACCTGAACTGACAAATGAGTGATGGGATTACAGAATCCTCCCCACTGGTTCCTCCACCTTGAGTGTTCAGTGCTAATGTAGCTACGGAGGGCGAGAGGGGACGGAGCGTTTTGTACTTTATAGGCTTCTAGGTTTTACAGGCTCACCACGCCAGCACTGCCGGATTCCATGTCTCCATATTCCTGTCTGTATCGGGAACTGGTGCAGAAGTGATCTCACAAACAAATTCACTGAGATATATACAAATGATTCCTTCCCGTCCTCTGAGAGTTTAAACAGGTGTTGGAAACGACCTCTCTTGTGCTCACAGTGCGTGAAGAGGAAAAGCTCATGGTTTTGAATAAGGGGTGGTCATTGTGAATCAGTTAACACACTACCACACGAAGAGGGGGGCTTGCTCCTTCCCACCCCCAACCCCGAGTTGGTCAACCGAGCTGAAAACCATAAAGTTGAGGGAGTCTATGGAGGCAGCGGTTCTTATTAGGAGAGAATGTTTCATGAGCCATTAGAACAGAGGGGGTGGGAAGCGAGAAGGAAGGATGGGTTACCAGGCCAGGCCCATCTGAGCCTCTGAAAGGAACACACTGATTGCAGGCCATTGGCTTTAATGCGGTAGTGCAGGTGCCGGTCGGGGGTACAGTTTTCCAATAGCTGATGTGAGAAAACCGTTCCTCTTCTCTCCTAGATCCCCAGCTATTGTGCTGACCATCCCCTTCCTGCTCCGGATCTCGCCTGGCTGCTAGGCTGTGGTGACTCCCCGACCTTTGTCCCGGCTGGGCACATCAGCACCTCTGAAGAAGAAAGTGTGAGAAGCAGAGGCCATGGCTCCTTTTCGCTGTCAAAAATGCGGCAAGTCCTTCCTCACCCTGGAGAAGTTCACCATCCACAATTATTCCCACACCAGGGAGCGCCCATTCAAGTGCTCCAAGACTGAGTGTGGCAAAGCCTTCGTCTCCAAGTATAAGCTGATGAGGTGAGAGGCTTTAGGAGGCTGTGTACTTTGACTCGGGCCTCTAAGTGTCGGCCCTCAGGGGTCTCACTGAAGGGGAAAGGAAGGCAGGGTATGGGTGCATTCAGCCTTTTAGGCTCTCTTTAAACCCTGTCTTCAGTGATTACCTGAGTATCCAGTACTCCGTTGATGACCTTGACACTTGGAGATGTGGAGTTCAACTTTTGTACTTAGACTTCGTGCACGCACGTTTCTTAGACTTTTCAGAGGCTCCACGGTCTACCAAAGCAGTGATTTTTTTTCTTCACGTGAGTCCTTTAAAAGAGCGTTGGTATATAATATTATTTCTCTAGTGTCAGTTATGTACTCCTCGCTACTGTTAGGTAAGCAGCCTGACTGACAGTTGAGTGCTTTCTGTGTACTTCTTTTGGTATTGCTTGTGTCTCATCTTCACAAAACGACCCCTCAAGCTTCAACCTGCTGATGACTCACACACCAGTGAGAGGATTAGCACCCTGACTTTCGATCTGAGTGGCAGAAGGCCTACATTACCATTCCCTCTCGGGGGTACTGCAGAGGAAGGTACTTAACAGAGACAAAAGGAAGATAGAAATTATGCTCCCGACCTTAAGGGCGTCACTACTGCTGACGATGTAATATAAAAGTTGGTGTTGAAAATAAGACTGAAAATGCCTCCCTGCTTTGCATTTCAAATGTCTTCAGTTGCAGGCCATTCTCTAGTTGTCATAGTAACGGTATCAAGTGCCCACCATGTGCACTGATTGTGTCAAACTCAATTCGTATACATGCAGGCGCCCTTACTTAAACACGGAGGGTAGCGGTGGCTTCAGTGGGGCCATGGTAGGGTACTATGAGAGGCCTGGGGGAGAAAGGACAGTGGGACAACAGATGAATGAATGAGGTAATAGATTATCATAGTACGTAGAATTAGTTAGAAGGACAGTGGTAAGTCAAACGAATGCTTTAAGCACTGTCGAAGAGGTAGTGGTTCGGGAGAAACGATTGAAGTGGAAAGCAGGCCGAAAACAGGAAGCAGTGGCCATTATCCAAGACCCACTGTCCACATCCCAGCCCCTCAGTCTTCCCTGGCCAGAGGCTATACTCTTTGAAGGAACTGGAGAGGACTAAGAGGGCAGGATGCTTAAGGTTCACCTTAAAGGTGGTAGGGCAGCATACCATCCGGTGCCCAGCCACTTCCACCTAAGTAACATTTTATAACCAGAGATGGAGGTGGAATAGCTGACTTGTTAACCAGAGAGAGAATGTGGGTCCCAGCACATTAAACGTCTACTAGGAAGAGACAGCCAAGGGCTGGAAAATCTGAATGAGCACCACGAAGCATCTTGATATGAACTACCTGCTGAATGGATTTAAATTGTGAGATAGATAGATAGATAGATAGATAGATAGATAGATAGATGATAGATGGATGGATGCACTCCGAAAGCGAATTGGAGTACATTAGAGGGCAGGTGGCTATGCCATCCTATATGATACCCGACAGAGATGCATATAAAGGCAGGACTGGCTTACGAACTAATCTCAGTCGATAGAGAAAATCTAAGAGCTGTTGTTAGCGACACCATCTAAACGAGGCACTGATGAGTTCTGTGCAAATCGGGTCAAACTGGGGAGTTTAGAAATGTCTGAAGAGTGTTGTACACCTATTTAACCCTTTCCAAAAATACGCTTCATAACCCCATCGTTTTTTTAAATCTATAGCTAGCAGGAAAGTATAATATGTCAGTCTTTCTTCTAGGTACAAAGTTGAATCTGCCTTTTAGTAACCCTTGGCTTTTTAAATGGTAAAATGTCGTACTCACAGGGGAAAATACAGAAAAGAGTAGTCTATAAAAGCGAAAATGTCACTAAGACCCGTGACGTCTTGATAGTGTTGCCCCCTGCCTTTTCTTCATTCATAAAATAATTCTATTGCAAACTGTAAAGCGTAACCCCCTCCTCTTTGCTTCCAGACACATGGCTACGCACTCTCCCCAGAAGATTCACCAGTGTACTCAATGTTCGAAGACTTTCAACCGGAAGGATCACCTGAAGAATCACCTCCAGACCCACGATCCCAACAAGATGATCTACGCCTGCGAAGATTGTGGCAAGAAATACCACACCATGCTGGGCTACAAGAGGCACGTGGCCCTGCATTCGGCCAGCAGCGGCGATCTCACCTGCGGCGTCTGCACCCTGGAGCTGGGGAGCACCGAGGTCCTGCTGGACCACCTCAAGTCTCACGCGGAAGACAAGGCCCACCACGCGCCCAGGGAGAAGAAACACCAGTGCACCCACTGCGAGAGATGCTTCTACACCCGGAAGGATGTGCGTCGCCACCTGGTGGTCCACACAGGATGCAAGGACTTCCTGTGTCAGTTCTGCGCCCAGAGATTTGGGCGCAAAGACCACCTCACTCGTCACACCAAGAAGACCCACTCCCAGGAGCTGATGCAAGAGAGTCTGCAAGCAGGAGAATACCAGGGCGGTTACCAACCCATTGCGCCTCCGTTCCAGATCAAGGCTGATCCCATGCCTCCTTTCCAGTTAGAAATGCCCCCCGAGAGCGGGCTTGATGGGGTCCTGCCTCCTGAGATTCATGGTCTAGTGCTTGCTTCCCCAGAGGAGGTTCCCCAGCCTATGCTGTCTATGCCGCCAATGCAGCCGATGCCAGAGCAGCCTTTCACTCTGCACCCTGGGGTAGTTCCCTCTACTCCTCCGCCCATCATTCTTCAGGAGCATAAGTACAGCCCAGTTCCTACCTCTTTTGCCCCGTTTGTAAGCATGCCGATGAAAGCAGATCTCAAGGGCTTTTGCAACGTGGGTCTCTTTGAGGAATTTCCTCTGCAAGAGTGTCAGTCGCCTGTCAAGTTCAGTCAGTGCTTTGAGATGGCTAAGGAGGGGTTTGGGAAGGTCACCCTGCCCAAAGAGCTGCTGGTAGATGCTGTAAATATAGCCATTCCTGGCTCTCTGGAGATTTCCTCCCTCTTGGGGTTCTGGCAGCTGCCCCCTCCTCCTCCCCAGAATGGCTTCGTGAATGGCACCATCCCTGTGGGGGCCGGGGAGCCGCTGCCCCATAGGATAACTTGTCTGGCACAGCAGCAGCCACCACCGCTGCTACCTCCGCCGCCGCCGCTGCCGCTGCCAGAGCCGCTGCCCCAGCCACAGCTGCCTCCACAGTTTCAGTTGCAGCTCCAGCCCCAGCCCCAGCTGCAGCCCCAGATGCAGCTGCAGCCTCTACAGCTGCAGCTGCCCCAGCTGCTGCCCCAGCTGCAGCCCGAGCCCGAGCCAGAGCCAGAGCCAGAGGAAGAAGAAGAAGAAGAGGAAGAGATCGAAGAAGAGGAAGAGATCGAGGAAGAGGAAGAGGTCGAACCAGAGGCAGAAGAAGAAGAAGAGGAGGCAGAGGAAGAAGAAGAGGAAGAGGAAGAGGAGCCGCAGCCAGAAGAAGCCCAAATAGCGATGAGCGCGTTGAATATGGGCCAGCCCCCGCTACCCCCGACCCCTCATGTTTTCACAGCTGGCCCCAACACCGCTATCCTGCCCCATTTCCACCACGCGTTCAGATAAATTGGTTTTTTAAGAGGGTGCTTCTCTTCCGGAAGATGTTTCAAGCACCAGTTCCAGTTCCAGACATCAGTTACAGTTTGAAGAGAAGCGTTGGAAAACCAGGAATGGGGTTTCTAGCTTATTGCCATGAGTAGATTGAGGAAAAAGGACTCTCTTAACTGCATGCACTGTGCCAATCCATATATATATATATATCATCCTTAGTATTCATGCTTTGTACCAAACTTAGTGAGTGCGGGCGTAGTCCGTAATCGAACTGCAAGTAGTATCGTATTATTACCCTGATATTGTTAGTCTCATATTATTAGCCTTGTATTATTCTCATATAATCAAAACCAAGATCCAAAACATGAGCTGCTAATTTGTAAATATCGTGTTGAGTGTTAGCCGTCGTAGTGATGTTAGCTGCGTAGTTGCGTGTTAGCACTGCCTAGGAAGGGCACGAGGGCAACGTTGGGCTTCTCCAACTTGGAAGATGTTTTGAAGAGAAGGGGGTGATCTCCGTAGGGCGTTCGTAACTAGGCCGTGTGTTTCTTTTCAGGGACCCGTCTACCTTCAGGATTGGATGTAGTTTAGTCGCTCTTCTTCTTAGCTCGCTTTGTAGTTTGTCCTTCTGGTAGCCTACTGTTGTGTGTCTGTGTGTAGCTTTATATAGGAAAGTTCCGTGTGAAGCTGTCGGTGTCTTCGTTTTCAAAAGTGAATTTTAAATGTATTTTTCAATATTTTTCATGTGATGCTGTACCAATGTGAATTATGACTTCGTTTATCTTAAAGACAAAACTGGTTGTCAGTCATATCTGACAGGAAGAAAGAAATCCCTGTGGGTAGCCAAGTCAAGTGGCCAGCTAATGGGAAGAAGCATCAATCGAAAGTGTTGGCTGACTGGGACACTCGTGATTCTCACAGGACTTTGAGAAAACGTACTGGAATTAAAAAAAAAAAAAAAAGCTTAAGTACATTAGATAAGGATTTTCTTTGCCTAGCTTAACCTACTACTTAAGCCTCTTAAGTTCTGAAGTATTGTGATCAACCAATAGGAAAATGTATCTGTAGTTGATGAATTTCAGTCCTTGTTACTTTGTATCCCAAGAGGTTTGTGTTTTACAATGTAACCGTACTTGTAATCTCAGTTGGTATCTTGCTAATCGATTTGAAAGTGTAAAACCTAACCCTTGAAGACTCTGTATTTCCTTTTTTGAGACTGTATTTCCCAGCATGTATACCCTAACCTTTGAAGACTCTGTATTCTGTTTTTGAGACTTTCTCCCCGCCCCCCAGCATATGTACCCCAACCCTTGAAGACTGTATTTCGTTTTTGAGAACGTATTTCCCAGCATATATACACTAACCCTTGAAGACTCTGTATTTCCTTTTTTGAGACTGTATTTCCCAGCATGTATACCCTAACCTTTGAAGACTCTGTATTTCATTTTTGAGACTGTGTTTCTTAGTATACATACCCTAACCTTTAAAGACTCCATTTTTGAGACTTCCCCCCCCAGCATTTGTACCCTAACCCTTGGAGGCTCTGTATTTTGTTTTTGAGACTTTTTCCCCAGCATATATACACTAACCCTTGAAGACTCTGTATTTCATTTTTGAGACTTTTTCCCCAGCATATATACCCTAACCCTTGAAGACTCTGTATTCCGTTTTTGAGATTTTTTTTACCTCAGCATATATACTCTAACCCTTGAAGACTCTGTATTTCATTTTTGAGACTTTTTTCCCCAGCATATATACCCTAACCTTTGAAGACTCTGTATTTCATTTTTGAGATTTTTTTTCCCTCAGCATATATACCCTAACCCTTGAAGACTCTGTATTCCATTTTTGAGACTTTTTTTCCCAGCATATATACCCTAACCTTTGAAGACTCTGTATTCCATTTTTGAGACTTTTTTTCCCAGCATATATACCCTAACCTTTGAAGACTCTGTATTCCGTTTTTGAGATTTTTTTTACCTCAGCATATATACCGTAACCTTCGAAGACTCTGTATTTCATTTTTGAGACTTTTTTTCCCAGCATATATACCCTAAACTTTGAAGACTCTGTATTCTGTTTTTGAGACTTTTTTCCCAGCATATATACCATAACCTTTGAAGACTCTGTATTCCGTTTTTGAGATTTTTTTCCTTCAGCATATATACCCTAATCTTCGAAGACTCTGTATTTCATTTTTGAGACTTTTTTCCCCAGCATATATACCCTAACCCTTGAAGACTCTGTATTCCATTTTTGAGACTTTTTTTCCCAGCATATATACCCTAACCTTTGAAGACTCTGTATTCCGTTTTTGAGATTTTTTTACCTCAGCATATATACCATAACCTTCGAAGACTCTGTATTCCATTTTTGAGACTTTTTTCCCAGCATATATACCATAACCTTTGAAGACTCTGTATTCCGTTTTTGAGATTTTTTTCCCTCAGCCATATATACCCTAATCTTCGAAGACTCTGTATTTCATTTTTGAGACTTTTTTCCCAGCATATATACCCTAACCCTTGAAGACTCTGTATTCCATTTTTGAGACTTTTTTTCGCAGCATATATACCCTAACCCTTGAAGACTCTGTATTCCATTTTTGAGACTTTTTTCCCAGCATATATACCCTAACCTTTGAAGACTCTGTATTCTGTTTTTTTTGAGACTTTTTTCCCCAGCATATATACCCTAACCTTTGAAGACTCCTGTATTCTGTTTTTTTTTTGAGACTTTTTCCCCAGCATATATACCCTAACCTTTGAAGACTCTGTATTTCATTTTTGAGACTTTTCCCCCAGCATATATACCCTAACCTTTGAAGACTCTGTATTCCATTTTTGAGACTTTTCCCCCACGGCATGTATACCCTACCCTTTGAAGACTCTGGTATTTCATTTTTGAGATTTTTTTCCCCTCAGCATATATACCCTAACCCTTGAAGACTCTGTATTCCATTTTTGAGACTTTTTCCCCCAGCATGTATACCCTAACCTTTGAAGACTCTGTATTTCCCAGCATTTGTACCCTACCCTTGAAGACTCTGTATTTCCCAGCATTTGTACCCTAACCCTTGAAGACCCTGTATTTCGTTTGTAAGACTTTCCCCCAGCATATATATCCTACATATAATAAACGCTAAGCATCTAGCAATCTTTTTGTCTTTTCATTTAGCGACACCAGTGGCATCAACATGGGTTACACTCCCATTGTGCTAGAAAACCTTCCCAGTTCCCTTACCTCCCCTCCTGATCGTTTCTTCTTCTGAAAGTACTTTTCAGCACCCATGGGAACTCTTTTGAATAAGTTATGACTTAAGAAAAACCTATATAAACTCGTGTCACATTCTCACTGATTCTTACGAGGTCGCATGACTTATTTCCGATGCATAAGTCTAGCCACCAGTTTGGTCTGTCATGGACTATCATGATTCAGTTTCACAATAATGTTTACAATTGATTTCTGATACCTCTTAGAAAACTTGTTTCTTATTGGGATTTCTTCAAAAAGCATTCTACCCTTTAGATACAAGGTATTTTATTTTTTTGTTTTGGGGTGTGTGTGTGTGTGTGTGTGTGTGTGTGTGTGTGTGTGTGTGTGTGTTAGCTCTATATGAGTGTGCGAGAGACCAGGAAGACTTGAGTTCATTTGTATATTGAAGAAATTGTGTCATCAAGCCCAAGTTGTGACTGGGTTGAAGCCAGTGACAGTGATATGGGGAAGCTTGCACTATTGGATCACATGTGAAACCAGGGCCCATAAGCCAAGGTTGACCCAAAGTAGACAACGAGGAAGAGAGATAACCTCACAGGATCAAATTCACTGTTGTGAGATATCTTAGTTCCCACAGTTCCCCTCTTCCTCTGGGTGGGAAAGCAGTCTCCCCAGACAATAGTTAACCTCAGCCAAGGTCTGGCTACAGATGCTTCCACAAATACCTTTACATAGGCTACTGTGGTCTGTGGTCCGTTGCAGAAAATACTTGATTTTCCTGTATGTGAAACAATGGCGTTTGGTCCCTATGGTCCAGATCATTGGCATTTCAGTGTGCTGCGCCGGCAGTGGGAGTGGCCTGGGATTCTTCTTGTTGACAAGCTAACAGAGACCATGGCTTAGTGTTCCTAATTAAAGTCCCCCAGTTAAGAAAACGTTCTTACCTAGAAGGTATGAACCAAGTGTGAATGCCTACGGAAGGATGGTTCCTGACCCTTGAGACTCCAAAAAGAAGGAAGAGTTGACTCGGTACCAAGCACAACTCTGTAAACAAAGCAATGATAAAACACACACACACACACACACACACACACACACACACACACACAACCAAGAATAGGAGGCTTCAGGTTTGGCTAAGAGACAAATGTGGCTGGAAGCTGCTCTCTACCTGTCTCAAGTGACCATCGGAAAACAGATACTTAAATTACAGTTCATAACAGTAGCAAAATTACAGTTATGAAGTAGCAATGAAAATAATTTTATGGTCGGGGGTCACCACAACGCGAGGAACTGTATTCATGGGTTGCAGCCTTACGAAGGTTGAGAACCACTGGCTTAAAGCCTTTTTTTTTTTTTTTTTTTTTTTTTTAACAGCAAGAGGGTGTGTTTTCAACCTTTTTCCTCCCCTCCAAGAAATATAATTTGGGCCTGAACATGGTGGTATACATTTTCAGCCCTTGGGAGGCAGAGGCAGCCAGATCTACAGTTTTGATCTCTGCCTACATACAAAATGACACACACACACACACACACACACACACACGTACATACATACCACACGTACATACATATATGTACATATATATGGGTGCATTCAAACTGGTAGACTGGCCTGTCTCAGCCAGTTCTATACTGTGTAGACAGGAACATGCAGAGTGAGAATGGGGGTGCTGGAGAGATAACCCAGTGGTCAAGAGCACTTGCGGCTCTTGGAGAGGATCCCGGTTTGGCTCCCAGCACCCAGATGACTGCTCACAAATGTCTGTAACTCCAGTTCCAGGAGATCCGACACTCTTTTCTGACTTCTGCAGGGCATGAGGCATGCATGTAGTACCTGTACATGCCACATATAACTTTCGCCCACGTTATGCACATTAAATAAACTAACAAAAAATCATAGCATTAAAAACAAAGTAGGAATAATTACCAACTATAGTTTAATAGGTGCACATATAAAAAAAAAGGATGTCATGGTTTTTACATAGAATGAAATGGGTTGAAAGCCGATGTCCCTATCAGACAACTAAGGTTCTCTAATGACTAGTTCACAAAAGGATATAAATATCAAAAACACATTGTCATTCTTAAATGTCTTAAGGACACTTCAAGCAAACCTTCCATCTTTAAACCAGACTTAATTTAATGACTTAACCAGTCAATTTAGTGACTTTTGAAAAATGTCAAAAGGGCAAATAAAGTTGAGAGGTAATAATGTCACTTGTTCTGAACGATGCCAGACAAGAACAGACATTTCTGGCCTTCTGTGGTGGTGTTTCTGGGTGACTAAACATCCAGGCTGCAGAGCTCCAGGAAGCCATTCTGAAGATAGAAAGAGAAAGGACATGAATATTACCTCAGTTTCCACATGGAAAAGGTTAGGTGACCTGGGCCTTTGAAGTCCTGGGATACATGTTGCCTACTTAGTCTCTGTGCCAACCTGCAGACCCTGAGATACCTGGTCCCTCAACTTAAATCACAGCAGACTCATTACACACACTCAGCAGATCTATCCACGATGAAGATGTTTGAGTCTGTGGATGTGAGCAGAAGATATCTTTTTCGGGGAGGTATATTTGTAAAAACCCGCAGACCCAGTGGCTTCCAGGTCAAAGGGAAGGAGCATTCCCTTTCCTAAACAGCCATGACATAAACAGGACTATGGAAATAGCTGAGTGAACTACTTGATTCGTGAGCATGAGGATATGATTCTAAACTTCAGAACCTATGCTTTTTAAAAAAGCAAGCCAGGAATGGTGTAATTCGTTTATAATCCTAGGGCTGGGGGACAGAAATAGGTGGCTCCCTGGTGTTCGATAGCCAGCTAGCCTAGTTCCTTCCATCCCACGACACTGCTTCAAAAGCAGAGTCAGCTGGTACGGGAAGAATGAGACCTGGGCTTGTCCTTTGACTTCCCCGTGCACAGGCACACTTCACACTCACACACCTGTACCCACACTTTAATACGCACGCACGAAAGAAACTCTAGGTATCCTTACAAACCACAAGCCCAACAAGCAGTTTCAAAGGAACACTTTGTCAGGCCTTCTCAGGGCTTGCTTTCTCTCGGCCCCTTCTCTCACTTGGACCCTGGACACATGACCGGTGGCACTGGGAGACCTGTATGTGGCTTTGTGCTTACCTGACCTCTAGGAGTTAATTCCTCCAGAAGCAGGATCCGAGGCTAATCCTTTGTAGACATATTTCTTTTTTTTTTTTTTTTTATTAACTTGAGTATTTCTTATGTACATTTGGCAAACATCCCTTCCTCCCCCCTTCCTTATGGGTGTTCCCCTCCCCACCCTCCCCATTGCCGCCCTCCCCCGACAGTCTAGTTCACTGGGGGTTCAGTCTTAGCAGGACCCAGGGCTTCTCCTTCCACTGGTGCTCTTACTAGGATATTCATTGCTACCTATGAGGTCAGAGTCCAGGGTCAGCCCATGTATAGTCTTTAGGTAGTGGCTTAGTCCCTGGAAGCTCTGGTTGCTTGGCATTGTTGTACATATGGAGTCTCAAGCCCTTCAAGCTCTTCCAGTTCATTCTCTGATTCCTTCAACAGGGGTCCCGTTCTCAGTTCAGTGGTTTGCTGCTGGCATTCGCCTCTGTATTTGCTGTATTCTGGCTGTGTCTCTCAGGAAAGATCTACATCCGGCTCCTGTCGGTCTGCACTTCTTTGCTTCATCCATCTTGTCTAATTGGGTGGCTCTATATGTATGGGCCACATGTGGGGCAGGCTCTGAATGGGTGTTCCTTCAGTCTCTGTTTTAATCTTTGCCTCTCTCTTCCCTGCCACGGGTATTCTTGTTCCCCTTTTAAAGAAGGAGTGAAGCCTTCACATTTTGATCATCCGTCTTGAGTTTCATTCATTCTAGGCCACTAGGGTAATTCAAGCGTTTGGGCTAATAGCCACTTATCAGTGAGTGCATACCATGTATGTCTTTCTGTGATTGGGTTAGCTCACTCAGAATGATATTTTCCAGTTCCAACCATTTGCCTCACAATTTCATAAAGTCGTTGTTTTTGATAGCTGAGTAATATTCCATTGTGTAGATGTACCACATTTTCTGTATCCATTCCTCTGTTGAAGGGCATCTGGGTTCTTTCCAGCTTCTGGCTATTATAAATAAGGCTGCGATGAACATAGTGGAGCACGTGTCTTTTTTATATGTTGGGGCATCTTTTGGGTATATGCCCAAGAGAGGTATAGCTGGATCCTCAGGCAGTTCAATGTCCAATTTTCTGAGAAACCTCCAGACTGATTTCCAGAATGGTTGTACCAGTCTGCAACCCCACCAACAATGGAGGAGTGTTCCTCTTTCTCCGCATCCTCGCCAGCATTTGCTGTCACCTGAGTTTTTGATCTTAGCCATTCTCACTGGTGTGAGGTGAAATCTCAGGGTTGTTTTGATTGCATTTCCCTGATGATTAAAGATGTTGAACATTTCTTTAGGTGTTTCTCAGCCATTCGGCATTCCTCAGCTGTGAATTCTTTGTTTAGCTCTGAACCCCATTTTTTAATAGGGTTATTTGTCTCCCTCTTGGTCTAACTTTTGAGTTCTTTGTATATTTTTTGGATATAAGGCCTCTATCTGTTGTAGGATTGGTAAAGATCTTTTCCCAATCTGTTGGTTGCCGTTTGTCCTGACCACAGTGTCCTTTGCCTTACAGAACTTTGTACTTTTATGAGATCCCATTTGTCGATTCTTGATCTTAGAGCATAAGCCATTGGTGTTTTGTTCAGGAAATTTTTCCAGTGCCCATGTGTTCCAGATGCTTCCCTAGTTTTTCTTCTATTAGTTTGAGTGTGTCTGGTTTGATGTGGAGGTCCTTGATCCACTTGGACTTAAGCTTTGTACAGGGTGATAAGCATGGATCGATCTGCATTCTTCTACATGTTGACCTCCAGTTGAACCAGCACCATTTGCTGAAAATGCTATCTTTTTCCATTGGATGGATTTGGCTCCTTTGTCAAAAATCAAGTGACCATAGGTGTGGGGTTCATTTCTGGGTCTTCAATTCTATTCCATTGGTCTATCTGTCTGTCTCTGTACCAATACCATGCAGTTTTATTACAATTGCTCTGTAATACTGCTTGAGTTCAGGGATAGCGATTCCCCAGAAGTCCTTTTTATTGTTGAGCATAGTTTTAGCTATCCTGGGTTTTTGTTATTCCAGATGAATTTGCAAATTGTTCTGTCTAACTCTTTGAAGAATTGGATTGGTATTTTGATGGGGATTGCATTGAATCTGTAGATAAAGGCAGAATGGCCATTTTTACTATATTAATCCTGCCAATCCATGAGCATGGGAGATCTTTCCATCTTCTGAGGTCTTCTTCAATTTCTTTCTTCAAGTCTTGAAGTTCTTGTTGTACAAATCTTTTTACTTGCTTGGTTAAAAGTCACACCGAGGTACTTTATATTATTTGGGTCTATTATGAAGGGTGTCGTTTCCCTAATTTCTTTCTCGGCTTGTTTCTCTTTTGTGTAGAGGAAGGCTACTGATTTATTTGAGTTAATTTTATACCCAGCCACTTTGCTGAAGTTGTTTATCAGCTTTAGTAGTTCTCTGGTGGAACTTTTGGGATCACTTAAATATACTATCATATCATCTGCAAATAGTGATATTTTGACTTCTTCTTTTCGATCTGTATCCCCTTGACCTCCTTTTGTTGTCTGATTGCTCTGGCTAGAACTTCAAGAACTATATTGAATAAGTAGGGAGAGAGTGGGCAGCCTTGTCTAGTCCCTGATTTTAGTGGGATTGCTTCAAGTTTCTCTCCATTTAGTTTAATGTTAGCCACTGGTTTGCTGTATATGGCTTTTACTATGTTTAGGTATGGGCCTTGGATTCCTATTCTTTCCAGGACTTTTATCATGAAGGGGTGTTGAATTTTGTCAAATGCTTTCTCAGCATCTAATGAAATGATCATGTGGTTTTGTTCTTTCAGTTTGTTTATATAATGGATCACGTTGATGGTTTTCCGTATATTAAACCATCCCTGCATGCCTGGGATGAAGCCTACTTGATCATGGTGGATGATTGTTTTGATGTGCTCTTGGATTCGGTTTGCCAGAATTTTTTATTGAGTATTTTTTGTCGATGTTCATAAGGGAAATTGGTCTGAAGTTCTCTTTCTTTGTTGGGTCTTTGTGTGGTTTAGGTATAAAATGGTGTGGCTTCATAGAAGGAGTTCGGTAGTGCTCCATCTGTTTCAATTTTGTGGAATAGTTTGGATAATATTGGTATGAGGTCTTCTATGAAGGTCTGATAGAATTCTGCACTAAACCCGTCTGGACCTGGGCTCTTTTTTTGGTTGGGAGTCCTTTAATGATTTTTCTATTTCCTTAGGAGTTATGGGGTTGTTTAACTGGTTTATCTGTTCCTGATTTAACTTGGTACCTGGTATCTGTCTAGGAAATTGTCCATTTCCTGCAGATTTTTCAAGTTTTGTTGAGTATAGGCTTTTATAGTAAGTTCTGATGATATTTTGAATTTCCTCTGAATCTGTAGTTATGTCTCCCTTTTCATTTCTGATTTTGTTAATTTGGACACACTCTCTGTGTCCTCTCGTTAGTCTGGCTAAGGGTTTATCTATCTTGTTGATTTTCTCAAAGAACCAACTTTTGGTTCTGTTGATTCTTTCTATGGTCCTTTTGTTTCTACTTGGTTGATTTGGCTCTGAGTTTGATTATTTCCTGCCTTCTACTCCTCCTGGGTGTATTTGCTTCTTTTTTCTAGAGCTTTTGGGTGTGCTGTCAAGCTGCTCACATATGCTCTTTCCTGTTTCTTTCTGCAGGCACTCGGCGCTATGAGTTTTCCTCTTAGCACAGCTTTCATCGTGTCCCATAAGTTTGGGTATGTTGTACCTTCATTTTCATTAAATTCTAAAAAGTTTTTTAATTTCTTTCTTTATTTCTTCCTTGACCAGGTTATCATTGAGTAGAGCATTGTTCAATTTCCACGTATATGTGGGCATTCTTCCCTTATTGTTATTGAAGACCAGCTTTTAGGCCGTGGTGGTCCGATATACGCATGGGATTATTTCTATCTTTCTGTACCTGTTGAGGCCCGTTTTTTGACCAATTATATGGTCAATTTTGGGAAAATACCATGAGGAGCTGAGAAGAAGTATATCCTTTTTGTATTAGGGTAGAAACGTTCTATAAATATCCGTTAAGTCCATTTGGCTCATGACTTCTCTTAGTCTGTCTACGTCTCTGTTTAATTTCTGTTTCCATGATCTGTCCATTGATGAGAGTGGGGTGTTGAAGTCTCCTACTATTATTGTGTGAGGTGCAATGTGTGTTTTGAGCTTTAGTAAGGTTTCTTTTACGTATGTAGGTGCCCTTGTATTTGGGGCATAGATATTTAGGATTGAGAGTTCATCTTGGTGGATTTTTCCTTTGATAAATATAAAGTGTCCTTCCTTATCTTTTTTGATGACTTTTAGTTGAAAATTGACTTTATTTGATATTAGAATGGCTACTCCAGCTTGCTTCTTCCGACCATTTGCCTGGAAAGTTGTTTCCCAGCCTTTCACTCTGAGGTAGTGTCTGTCTTTGTCTCTGAGGTGTGTTTCCTGTAGGCAGCAGAATGCAGGGTCCTCGTTGCGTATCCAGTTTGTTAATCTATGTCTTTTTATTGGGGAGTTGAGGCCATTGATGTTGAGAGATATTAAGGAATAGTGATTATTGCTTCCTGTTATATTCATACGTGGATGTGTTATGTTTGTGTGCTTTTCTTCTCTTTGTTTTGTTGCCAAAACGATTAGTTTCTTGCCTCTTCTTGGGTATAGCTTGCCTCCTTATGTTGGGCTTTACCATTTATTATCCTTTGTAGTGCTGGATTTGTAGAAAGATATTGTAAAATTTGGTTTTTGTCATGGAATATCTTGGTTTCTCCATCTATGTTAATTGGAGAGTTTTGCAGGATACAGTAGCCTGGGCTGGCATTTGTGTTCTCTTAGGGTCTGTATGACATCAGTCCAGGATCTTCTGGCCTTCATAGTTTCTGGCCCGAAAAGTCTGGTGTGATTCTAATAGGTCTGCCTTTATATGTTACTTGACCTTTTTCCCTTACTGCTTTTAATATTCTTTCCTTATTTTGTGCGTTTGGTGTTTTGACTATTATGTGACGGGAGGTGTTTCTTTTCTGGTCGAATCTATTTGGAGTTCTGTAGGCTTCTTGTATGCCTATGGGTATCTCTTTTTTTAGGTTAGGGAAGTTTTCTTCTATGATTTTGTTGAAGATATGTACTGGTCCTTTGAGCTGGGAGTCTTCACTCTCTTCTATACCTATTATCCTTAGGTTTGATCTTCTCATTGAGTCCTGGATTTCCTGTATGTTTTGGACCAGTAGCTTTTTCCGCTTTACATTATCTTTGACAGTTGAGTCAATGATTTCTATGGAATCTTCTGCTCCTGAGATTCTCTCTTCCATCTCTTGTATTCTGTTGGTAAAGCTTGTATCTACAGCTCCTTGTCTCTTCTTTTGGTTTTCTATATCCAGGGTTGTTTCCATGTGTTCTTTCTTGATTGCTTCTATTTCCATTTTTAATTCCTTCCACTGTTTGATTGTGTTTTCCTTTAATTCTTTCAGGGATTTTTGTGTCTCCTCTGTATGGGCTTCTACTTGTTTATTTATGTTTTCCTGGAATTCTTTCATGCATTTTTGCGATTCCTCTCTGTAGGCTTCTACTTGTTCTCTAAGGGAGTTCATCATGTCTTTCTTGAAGTTCTCCAGCATCATGATCAAATATGATTTTGAATCTAGATCTTGCTTTTCTGGTGTGTTTGGATATTCCATGTTTGTTTTGATGGGAGAATTGGGCTCCGATGGTGCCATGTAGTCTTGGTTTCTGTTGCTTGGGTTCCTGCGCTTGCCTCTCGCCATCAGATTATCTCTAGTGTTACTTTGTTCTGCTATTTCTGACAGTGGCTAAACTGTCCTATAGGCCTGTGTGTCAGGAGTGCTGTAGACCTGTTTTCCTCTCTTTCAGTCAGTTATGGGGACAGAGTGTTCTGCTTTCGGGCGTGTAGTTTTTCCTTTCTACAGGTCTTCAGCTGTTCCTGTGGACCTGTGCCTTGAGTTCACCAGGCAAGTCACTTGCAGCAGATAAGTTAGTCTTACCTGTGGCCCCGAGGCTCGAGTTCGCTTGCGGGGTTCTGCCCCACGGGCTGCGTTTTTCCC